>NC_047098.1:62844096-63144096 GCF_902459505.1 Geotrypetes seraphini | reverse complement strand
CAGGATATCCACATTGAATTTTTTTTCTAAACTTGATTTGCATACACTGCCTCTATAGTGTGCAAATTTCTTCCATGCATATTCATGGTGGATATCTTGAAAACCTGACTGGCAAGGGGGTACTCCAGGACCGAGTTGAGAAACGCTGCTTTAGTGCACAACTGCTTAGGGTAGTGGATGTGAGAGGGGCATGGGTGGGTCAGGGGGTGCCTAGCCTTACATGCTGAGATTATAGAATTCTGTGGGCATTTAGCCAGGTGGTCTTAAGTGTTCGTGCCTCAGGTTAGGCATGTAAGATGAACTTGCACTAGTATTCCATAATGGCAAGTAGTTACCCTGATAAAATTTGCGCTTAGCGCGTACGCCTTAGTTGCATTGTTCGCTCTAAGCTGAGCAGGAATCCTCCAGCTATAGTCCTGCCACTAGAGGGTGCTATTTCACTACCACTATTTGCAGGATTCCAGGAAACCTACCTGTCCCTAGTGATGGAAGACACAACATTGAAGCACCCCCTCACCCTGCTGGCAGCAGTGCAGTCGGAGGACTCCTGCCCAGCCTAGAGGGAACAGTGCTGAGGTACCTAAATTCCCTAGAGCAATGTCTCACAAATTTTGCCAAGCTGTGGCACGCTAAACGTGTTGGTCGTGGCTCGAGGCATCTGGAAGTGTGCAGACATCGCCGTGATGATGTCACGCACTTGTGTGATGTCATCATAGTGACATCCGCAAAGCCCCTGAGCTGCCAGTGGGGGGGGGGGTGTGCTGGAAGAGAAGATGTGCGGAGGGACGGGGAGGTGCTGGCGCTGGTTGACTGCCAACAGGATGTGCCTCTCGTCGCAGCTCTTGGTCCACCAATGACTACTAAAGATAGGCACTAGGGTGCCTGCAGGATCGGGATGGGGGGGAGGCAAGAAGGTGGGGAAAGGCTTAAGCATTTGGAATTTCTGTGTCTAATGGTGGGTGAGGGGAGATCTTTGCAGGGAGCGGTGGTAAGGGTGAGAAGCACCCGGGGTGCCCCTTCCTGCCCTCTTATCCGCCCCCTCACCCCATTTGCTCTTTCCACGCCCCCTCCCTTCCCCTGTACCTCTTTAGCAACCCCCAACCTGCTGCTCACACCAGCGTCGGCTCTTCCTCCGATTCCACTTCCTTGGCGCAGGTCCAGGAAGTGATGTCGGAGAAGGAGCTGACACTTAAAGAGAGGCTCCCTGCATTGGGCTGTGCTAGTGGCTTTGTGTTCCTGGGGTGCTAAGTCTTGCTGCAGAAGTAAGAGAATGACACGCTGACAGAATTCATCACCATTCCCATCCCTGCGGATAACCATCCCCATGTCATTCTTTAAGGAGAGAGGGAAGAATCGGAGTATGAATGGGCCCAGCCATTGAAGAATGCTGGTGTAGAAGGACTGAGGTTGAGATAGTCTCTGGTATCCAGAGCAGATATTGTGACGTCAATGTCTCATTCCACCAATAAGAGCCAAGCTTATCAGTGATGTCACAATGGCTTCATTAACCTATACTTGGCTCACTTAAGAATCAGAGTATGAATGGGCTCAGCTACTGCCTCTCAAGCCTTGCATTGAAGAATGTAGTAATAATAATCATAGCTTTATTTATATCCCATCATACCTTTCAGTTCAAGACGGTTTACAACAGGAGAGGCTGCAGGAATGCAGCGATGTTACATCAAGAGCATGAAGTAGGAGTAAACAAATAGATATTGTTATGTCATAACGTCTCATTCCACCAATAAGAGCCAAGCTTATCAGAGATGTCACAATGGCTTCATTATCTTATACTTGGCTCACATAAGAATCAGAGTATGCAAATGTAGTACAACAAGTGATTCTCTAACCTCGCTGGGCCACATTTGTAGCCAAAATTTGCCGACAGGTCTGAGCTTTCATTGCCTTACTTTCTGATCAGTGCCTGAGTGCTGATTGGCCCAGGCTCTGACAGAAAAGTAAGGTTTGATTCTCAGACCTGTCAGAAAATGTTGCCACCGTCAAGCAAACCCCTAACACCACCCCTCAAGGCAGTGGGAGAGATGCCCACTCCATCCCGCTGCCAAGCAACTTCGCCACGACACCCCCACCGGCAGCGGGAGACGTGAGAAAAAATGATCTCCCTTCTTTATGCAAAAGATTCCTCCAGTGTAACTGAAGGAAAAACTGCTTCTTGGGTTAAGGAAGTTGGGGAAAACCAGAGGTGTTTAGTGGTCAAAGTGAGGAACTTTCCAAAGAGAGCACGCTTGTGCTGTCAGCTTCCACTCTCTTCTGCTCCTTGCATGGGGGAAGCCAATGTTTGCCCTGGGATTGGTAGCATGGAATATTGCTACTATTTACTACCAAAGAATCCACTAATTTAAACACAATATAAATAAATCCAAAAGTTAAGTCAACCAGTATTGATCCAAAAAATACTTATCTTGCAGGGCAAATGCCTGACAATTAATATTGCTCCTATCATATATTAGACAGTTAAAAATCATCCGATAAATAATATCATTTTTATTAATAACATCATCAATCATTAAAATACAAATCAACCAAGAATACAAACATACAGAAATCAGTGTACAACAAAATCAGATCAGGAGGAGGGCACTGGAATAGTGCTGAAGGACCTAATGATTTTTTGTCTATCCACTGAACATTGGTCATTGATGTTTTGACTTCTTTGGTTTTATCATTATTGCATCTTTGCACTTTTGCACTTTATTCATCTTGGGATTTACTTGCACATGACTTTTTTGGATGATTGCACATGAATTTTGGATTTTTGTTTGATCTTGTTGTCGTTGGATGATTGAGAGGACTCCACTCGCCCTGGCTTGACTGCCGAGGCGGGTTTTATCGAAGGTTGGACTTTTGTGAGATAAGTGATTGATATATTACTTTTTGATGTATATAATGGATTCCTCTGTCTTTTCCATGATTTGACTTTCGTTGATCTGATTTTGTTGTACACTGATTTCTGTTTGTATTGTTATGTGTATGTTTGTGTTCTTGGTTGATTTGTATTTTAATGATTGATGATGTTATTAATAAAAATGATATTATTTTTGGGATGATTTTTAACTGTCTAATATATGTTAGGAGCAATATTAATTGTCAGGCATTTGCCCTGCAAGATAAGTATTTTTTTGGATCAATACTGGTTGACTTAACTTTTGGATTTATTTATATTGTGTTTAAATTAGTGCAGGGGTGTCCAATGTCGGTCCTCGAGGGCCGCAGTCCAGTCGGGTTTTCAGGATTTCCCCAATGAATATGCATGAGATCTATTTGCATGCACTGCTTTCAATGCATATTCATTGGGGAAATCCTGAAAACCCGACTGGACTGCGGCCCTCGAGGACCGACATTGGACACCCCTGAATTAGTGGATTCTTTGGTAGTAGATTTTTGTTGCTGAATCCTTGATGTTTTGTTGAATATAATTTCTCTCAGAATTTTTTTGGGTTTGATATTGCTACTATTTGCCAGGAACTTGTGACCTGGATTGACAACTGTGTAAACAGGATCCTGGGCTAAATCCTGGTCTAACCCAGTGTGGCTATTCGTATGTTCTTATGTCTAGTTACTAAGGGCTAGATTCACTAAGCAAACTGATAACGTACCGATCGGTTTGCGATCCGATTTCCCTCCGACCCGATTCACTAACCTCTGTCCTGATCATCCTCCGATCCGCGCATGCAAATGAGGGGGAACGGCATTCAAATGTAGGCAGGAAGCGATTCACTAAAATAAAAAAAGCAGCACCGTGGGAACTGCATTTTTCCTAAAATTTCCTTGCAAGTGCCTTGTAACATATGGGAATGATACATTTATTTTTGAAGATCCATTATAGTTGGAAAATTTCTTGACAGATAAACCTGTGCAGAATGTTCCAGATACTAATTTGATTGAAGATAAAAAATGACATATTTGATTGAGGCCTATTTTGCCTGCCAGGAATACTCTATTTTGTTTTTATTTGTTTCTCATTACATAACTGAAGTGAGTAGTATTTGGCTCCATTAATGTGGACTGGAGTTGATGTTCATTTTTGCCTGATTAGATTTTTTTTTATGTATGACATTGTTTATTTTCCTGTATTTTGTTATCTTTTAGTAACAAAAATCAATAAAGTAAAGACATAAAAAATAAAAAAGCAACACCGACTGGGCTGGCCGATCCAAAATAAACGACTGCTGAGGACCAGTCACTGAGGTCCTTTCCGACTGCCCTGCCTTCTGCCGCCCTGCTCTCTGGCCTGATCACTGGTCTGCCCCGATCTACTGCGATCTCCTGCCTGCCTCGATCTCCTGCTCTCGGCCCGAATCTCTCCTGCCGCCCTGCTCTCGCCCGAATCTCTCCTGTCGCAACGACTCTCCTGCCCTTCCCCGCAGTGCAAGCCACGGTTTTAACCCGCTTTAAGCCTGCGAGTTAAAACCATGTCCGGGCACTGGCCCTCCGAGCCTGACAGAGCTAATTTTTCTTTTTTTTTTTTTGAACTGGTTTTAACTTTTTTTGCGAGCCCTTGGTTTTAACCCGCTTTAAGCCTGCGAGTTAAAACCATGGGCTCGCAAAAAAGTTAAAATCAGTCCCAAAAAAAGAGGGCCAGCGCATGTGCAGGCCATGTACACATGGTCTGTGCATGCATTGGGAACGCTATAGAGCGATCTGGGCAGGCGGTTGGGGGCGTGGATTCCGATCGCCCTCATTTGCATGAGGGCGATTCGTGAGTCAGCCCCCGGACACGGATCGGATCCGTGCCCTTAGTGAATCTAGCCCTAAGATCCCTGTCGCTTTTTCTTTGGTTTGGCAGCCCTTGTCCAGCATAGATGCTAGAGGAGTGTCGTCTGACTTTGATTTGAGGGAACAAAGGGTCTATTTTGTTTGGTGGAGTTGTAGCTCAGCTGAGGTGCTTTGTTGAGAGACTTAATGAGCCTCTTCTCTCATTCCCCTGTTTGTTCTGCTGAAAACACTTTAACCAATTACTGGGATAAGTGGGCAGTGTAGATGCATGCTTTGTACCTTCCAGCTAGTAGACAGAAGAGCTGGCCTTGTATGACAGCTGGCAGTCTAGCACTGTAAAACAGGGGGTGTTCCCAGACCCCTTCTTCGCGTGCTTGCGGCAGAAGGCTTACAAATTGTCTTAATATTAGGAGGTATGTGTTGTGACATTTTTTTTTTCTATTATGTTCTGTGGTATGAAATTGGTTTGTCACAACAGGCAGTCTCCTGAATCACACTTATTTTTTTTTTTTTTTTTAAAAGGCACAACAGGAAGTCTAAAAATCAGACCTACAAGTCTGGTTTTTTTTAAAGTTTTTTAGGATTTGGTAAAATTGCTTTTTTCATAGATTACAAGGCGATGAACAGTAAAAAAACATGGGGGAGACGAACAATTATTGGGGGAATCACTCGAGGAACGTAGAGAGGGGGGGGGGCATGATTGAGACGTTTAAATATATCACGGGCCGTATCGAGGTGGAAGACGATATCTTCTTTCTTAAAGGACCCTTGACCTCAAGAGGGCATCCGCTGAAAATCAGGGGCGGGCAATTTCATGGCGACACCAGGAAGTATTTCTTCACCGAAAGGGTAGTCGATCATTGGAATGAACTTCCACTGCAGGTGATTGAGGCCAGCAGCGTGCCAGACTTTAAGAAAAAATGGGATACGCATGTGGGATCTCTAGGGGGTGAGGTTATGAGGGTGGGTCATTAGGGTGGACAGACTTGTTGGGCTGTGGCCCTTTTCTGCCGTCATTTTCTATGTTTCTATACTTTCAATGAGAGGGAAATAGAGGGAGGAACTCCAAATTAGTATAGGAAAGAGAACAAAGAAGGGAAAAACCCTAAAGGGAATTGAATTGATCAAAGCTTGCCTGCTTTAAGGGCGCCTTTTTACGAAGGTGCGCTAGCGTTTTTAGTGCACGCAGCGGATTAGCGCGTGCTATAGCGTACGCTAGCTGAAAAACTACCGCCTGCTCAAGAGGAGGCGGTAGCGGCTAGCGGGCGCTATTCCACGTGTTAAGGCCCTAACGCGCCTTCGTAAAAGGAGCCCTAAGTGGAGAGAGACAAAAAAAAGTCCATCAAATATGTTTCACGGAAACGCAACCAGGCAGGAGACAAAAAAAAAACCCCCAGTGAAACTGATGATCTTGATAATAACTTTATTTGAACAGGGTGCAAAATGGTACTAATCTAATCTTTGATGTTTTTATACCGATTCATCCCAACAGGAGGGCTCGACTCGGTTAACAAAATATTAATAAAATTATACAAAAGATTAGAGCAGCGACTCTGGGCTTCTGTAGCGCGGTGAGCCGCGCTGAATGGCCTGTGCCGCTCCCGACACTCAGAGTTCCTGTGAGCGTCGGGAGCGGCGCGGGCCATTCAGCGCGGCTCTCTGCGCTAAAAACTGCTAGCGCAGGATAATAGCTTCTCACTTCACACAAATGAAAATTATCCCATCCATTACTGATATAAAGTATGTGTAATTTTGCAGCAGCTTTGTAGAGCAGATACTTTTCTCTGTGTAAACTCTTCTGGGTATCTTGTTTCTTTCTAATCATAGAGAATGACATGGGGGCAGGATCGATCTCCATCCCTGTCCCATCTCCGCGAGGTCTGTCCTCATCCGCCCAAGCCTTGAACACTTTAAAATCATAAGTGCTCGAGGCTTGTGCAGATGGGGACAGAGCTTGCAGAGATGGGGCGGGGACAGGGATGGAGACAGATCCCGAGGATACAGGGACAAATTTGTCTCCATATCATTCTCTAATCCGCTCAAGCTCAGGGGAGGGAAGTTTCGTGGAGACACCAGGAAATACTTCTTCACGGAGAGAGTGATTGAGCATTGGAACGAGCTTCCAGTGCAGGTGGTCGAGGCACGCAGCATCTCAGACTTCAAGAACAAATGGGATACCTATGTGGGATCCCTACGAGGTCATGCCAAGGGATAGGGTCACTAGGACTGAATGAGCGGATCAGTAGAGTGACAGTAAAATTACAATTATTCTTTAGGGGGTCAGTAGACTTAAGAGGGTGGGTAAATAGTGTGGGCAGACTTGATGGGCTATGGCCCTTATCTGCCGTCATCTTTCTATGTTTCTATGAGTGGTAGAAGCAGAGATGTCGCTAACCCTGCCCCATTCCTGTAAGCTCTGCCTTAACCGCACAAGTCTCAAACAGTTATGATTTTAAAGCATTTGAGGCTTGTGCAGATGAGGACAGAGCTTGCAGGAATGGGGCAAGGACAGGAAATGGAACTTGCCTGGATGGGAAAATGAGTTCCTGTGGGGATGGGGAAAAATTTTTCCCATTGTTATTCTCTAATGGTAGCAGATGAGTAGGGTTACCATATTTGTAAAGAGAAAAAAAAGAGGACACATGACCCCGCCCATGACTCTGCCCCATCCTGCCCTTCACTCATTTCCTTGGTCCCCCTTTAGCCCTTTTAATACTTCTCTTTCCATCTCCCTCTCTCTAGCCTCCTCCCCCACGGGTACTTCTTTCTCCTTCCAACACCCCAGCTGCAGGTGTTTCTTTCTTTCTTTCTAACCCCCTTCCTCCCCTGTAAGTGGTTTTTTCTCTCTCTCTCTCCTTCCCCATGGGTGCTTCTCTCCATCTCTCCTTTCAACCCCTTCTTTTCCTTCGGGGCTTCTCCCTTTCTCTCTCTCTCTCTTTCCAACCCCCTCCTCCCCTGCGGGTGCTTTTCTCTCTCTCCTAACAACCCTCCTCCCAGCATGGCCTCTTTCTCTCTCTCTCTTTCTCTCCAGTCCCCCACCCTGGAGTAGAGTATGCCTCTCCCCTGTCCCCAACTTACCTCCTCTGGCATTGTAATTTCAATCTTCGGTCAGCTGGCAGTTTGTGACATCAGCCTGCTGCCTTCGGCCTGCCCTGGAAGCCTTCTCTCTGCAGCGACTTCCTGTTCCCCTCACCCCTGCACCCTAACCTTGCTCATCTTGCCTCTGTCTCTCTCGACAACAGTTCATGGCGCACCTAGCCACCTCTTGCGAAGCACTAGTGTGCCACGGCACACCATTTGAGAACCACTGATCTAGACTGACAGAGATAGCAAGGATGGACCAAAGAGTGGGATTTTTCAAATGGTGTGTCCCAGATATAAATATAGTTTCCAAGTTTTAAGATTTGATTGATCGCTTAATCGAACTTCAAAGCAGTGTACATAACTAAAATCCATACAACTTTCAGGGGGACAAAACATGCAACAAATATCTAACAGACAAAACTTAAGCATCATAAGGGAGGAGGGAAAGAAATACAATATTATAAAGAAAATAAAGCAAAAAGGGAAAATAACTTATTATATTCCTTTTCAAATAAAGAAAACAGCAACAGAAAATGATATTTTGCCTTTCTTTGGTGCCTGTCAGAGGATATAGAGCAGGGGTGTCAATCCAGTCGGGTTTTCAGGATTTCCCCAATGAATATGCATGAGATCTATTAGCATAAAATGAAAGCAGTGCATGCATATGGATCTCATGCATGTTCATTGGAGAAATCCTGAAAACCCAATTGGATTGCGGCCCTCGAGGAGGGACTTTGACACCCCTGATATAGATCGAATGGAGACCATATGAAGAAAATTTCAAAGGAATTTGCCCAAGTAACTAAGCTCTCAGATTGATGAATTCTAAGGGCTCAAAATTGCCCTCCATTCAGCGGCTCAGATCATGTGAAAGAACTTCACAGCATGTGTATAAAGAGAAAAGGAGATATGGCAGAGGCAGGCAGGTGTGCTCAGATGTTTTTTTTCCTGCTGGTTGTGCTACTTGGCTCTTCTTAGGCTTGTTTTTCATGAAAGCAGTAATCGGGATCAGTGACCTAACATGGAGGCTCTAATGAGTGAGAGAGAATCTTTAAATGAGGGTGACACCCTCCTAATGATAAACTGGGTCTACCACTCATTCTGTCTGACCTTGATCAGTTTAGTATTGGATAATTTTTTTATTTTATTTTTTTATGACTACACTTGTGTAGCTATGATTGGGCAATCACGAAACATAGAGATTGATGAACTTAACTCTGCTGTTAACTGTGGATGGATTGCAGTGGTTGAAATATGCTGATACCAGACTAAGGCTGAGGTGAAATTATGGAATAATCTAGTTGGACAATAGAGAGCACTTTAAAAAGCTTTTAAAACCATCTTTATTTGTGGAAGGGCAAATCTCTGCAGAAACCAGAAAGCTCTTAGACCTATCAATACAGTTGAAGTGCGCATGTGTTGCTTCAATCTATGTTGGAATGCTATTAGATCCTGTCACTCAAGGATTACTACAATTTATAAATTATAATTTCCATCCTCTAGAGCGGTGGTTCCCAACCCTGTCCTGGAGGACCACCAGGCCAATCGGGTTTTCAGGATACCCCTAATAAATATGCATGAGAGAGATTTGCATATAATGGAAGTGACAGGCATGCAAACCTGCTCCATGCATATTCATGAGGGCTATCCTGAAAACCCGACTGGCCTGGTGGTCCTCCAGGACAGGGTTGGGAACCACCTATGGACCGGCAGAAATAAAAGAATTATTCTGTGGACCGGCATCGGTCCGTGGACCGGCGGTTGAAGAACACTGGGCTAAGTCGTGGGCCAGACCCCGCCCATCTCTACTCAATCTCCACCCCAGACCCCGCCCCCATAATTGCACCTTGAAACCAAGATACAAACTTAAAAATTTAAGCAAGAAAACAAATATGAAATCTTTCTTAGACCACATTATCACTTCAGAGGAAGAATATTTAGAGTGAGGAGCAACTCAATAAAGAAATTTAGTAATAAAGAAATTGGCTTAACAGTGTACGGTCCTCATATTTCAAAATCATGACTATCACTAATAAACTGTCCCGGTTGACATTTTCTTCAAATCCGGGATAAAAAATGTATACTTAACACCTACGAATTTAATTGAACACTTGCATGGGTATGCCAAAGAAAATGTTGCTCCAAGTGCTAATGTTTCAATAAATAAATTAAAAAAAAACAACAACTTTATTTTTAATGAACTGTAAACCGAATCGAGTTCCTTCGGGAAATGATTCGGTATATAAACTGAAGAATAGATTAGATTAGATGAGGACTTTTTCTTATGAAGCAGCAGTTGCAGAATGAGTAATTTTTATACTTTTATTATTGTTTGTTATTTTATGCATGTATTTTTGTAACTAGCTTAGGTTTTAGGCAAGATATAAGCTTGTTAAATAAATAAATAAATAAATGTGTTGAAGGACCTGCTTGGCCAAAACCCCTTGACTTGAATTTTCCTTGTACAATGTGGGGGTAATTTTATAAACTATTTTGACATCCGACGTATACAAAACACTGCCATACAAATTCTAACGAACAAGAAGAAATTTGATCACGTTACTCCCCTTGCTAAAGAGTGCACACTGGTTACCAATCCCTCATCGAATTACATATAAAATTGTTTTAATTTCCTTTAAAACCATGAACACCAAAGAACCTGCCTTCATTCATAAGCTCCTCATCCCTCATGATCCTTCGAGAACCTTAAGATCAGCATCTCAGCACCTTCAAAGCAGCTCCTGATTGGTGAGGCCCGACTTTAGTGCAGGAAGAGGCGGTCGGAGCATACCGCAAGTGATTTCCTTCACTTGCTGGCGCTCTGGCTGCTCTCTCCGGCTGCCCTTTCCTTCTCCCCCACTAAAAACCGTATTTGCAGTTTTTCAAGATTCGCGGGGGTTCCTGGAACGGAACCCCCACAAATATCAGGGGAGTACTGTACCGCCTTATGAAATATCAAAGCGGTTTTACAAAGTATTATTAAAAAATAAAAAATACACTAAAAACAAATTTCAATACAACAACAGGAATACACACAGACAACTGATGACTTACTGGTACGAAAGGTAACTGGGCAGAACTACAATATTTAGATAGAAAAGAACGGGAAAGGGAAAACCAAATGGGAGGGGAAGCAGGAGATGGAAAGGGCATTGCCATGCTTTCAGAAAGGCCGAGGTGACTGCCGAGCTGAATGCTTAGTCTGCATATCTGGCGCCTGTATCTCTATGGCAAATAAAGGTGCTTGTGATTTACAGCCTCACGCTGACTTAGATAAGCATCTGTGCAAAGAGAGAGCTCATCTTCAAAATGAATAGGCCTTTTTTTTTTTTTGTAAAACCTCGCAGCAGAGTGGAAAATGTAATATTGGCATCTGATATTGCTTTCTCTGCTGTTGGACTGAGATTCCCCTTTCTTAAGGAGCGTCCTCAGAATCCTATGCCCAGTCACGACCGCTGACCGCTTTCCAGGGCCAGACAGCTGCTGTATTGTTTCAGGGGCAGTGCCACAATATGTGCTTGTGCAGGGCAGATGCTCGTAGGCGGAAGGTGGCATTCCACAACATGATACAAGTGCCATTGATAACAAGAAACAATCTCTCTTTTGTAGATTAGGGGGTTAAGTGGAACGGTTTTAAAGCAGCTCACCCACGTACTTGCTACTGAATTCAGATTAACAATTATTCAAGTGTCGGCAGCACTGCACTATTTAATACATTTTGCTTTCATGATTGGGATGCCTTGAATTAATGTAGAGACCCCTAAGGATCTGCTTGTGATGGAAGACAGAGACCTCTAGTGGCACTACTAAATTATTGTACTGTGACCTGGGTATGCTCCCACAGTTTTCAGAAGAAGGGGAGGGCTCTTCTTACCTGTAAGGTAATGGTAGGAGGAGACCTCCTTTGGAAGGAAACTGAGGCTGGTATAAAACTCTTGAAATCCTTGTTTATAGTCTTTGATTCCTTGGCTATTGTTCCATGCTGAAGGGGACCAAAGTCTTTGATTTGCTCAACCATTGTACTAGAAGGATCAGAGAAGTAATGAGAGGTGACAGAGTTTGCTATCTAAACCAGCACACCACTGCTTCTAAGGAGAAAGAAAGAAATTAAACAGTTCTGGAGTACAAGAGAGCAGCAGAGAGCCACTGGTCCTGGAAAGAAGGAGGACACAGCAGGTATATCCTGGATCGGAGAAAAGAGGGCTAGGCAGCCAGAGGAAACTGCATCTGTGACCACATTTGACTGCGGTCCATCTTTGAGGGTTATTCAGGTGAAGGAGAGCAAAGAAGGCATCTCTTAGGGACTTAGTGACTGTATTACATTACATTACATTAGTGATTTTTATTCCGCCGTTACCTTGTGGTTCAAGGCGGATTACAGAATAGGATGTCCAGAGGTGTTACAGAGTAGAGCGGCTTGCTTCAGAGGATTGAAATGTTTCATACGGTGTTAGTTAATCTTCATGGATTTCTTGAATAGCAGGGTTTTTATTTCCTTTCTGAAAGTTTTGTAGTCTGGGGTCGCGATTAGTAGATTGGAGAGTTGGTGGTATAGTTTTGCTGCCTATGGCTAGAAGGCCATCGTACAGTTTTTTCCATTTGATGTCTCTGATTGGAAGGTATGTGAATGCTATCTGGGTTCTCCTGTGTCTGGTTGTGGTAGTTTGGATTAGGCGGTTGTTCAAGTAGGCTGGGCTGTCACCATTTATGGATTTAAATAATAGACAGTAGAATTTAAATAGTATTCTTGCTTGAATTGGGAGCCATGTGAGTTAAGGTATACCTCGGTGATGTGGCCATGTTTTCTTAGTGAATAGATTAGTCTCAGGGCTGTGTTTTGTACTGTTTGTAGTTGTTTTATCATTGTTGCGGGGCAGGGGAGATAGAGGATGTTGCAGTAGTCGAGGAGACCTAGGACTAGGGACTGGACCATGAGCTGGAATTGTTTTCTGTCAAAGAATTTTCAAACTTGCCTTCAGTTTCTCATGACCGCAAATGATTTCTGTATTGTTTTGTTGATTTGTGGTTGCATGGTGCAGCATCTGTCTACCGTCATTCCCAGAAGTTTTAGAGTGGGTCGAATGGGGTATGTGATTGAGTTTATTGCTAGGTTTGTTATGGTTGGGGTTTTTTTTTTTTCCAAGAAGTATGAATTTTGTTTTGTCTGGGTTCAGTTTTAGTTTGTGGTCTTTCATCCATGTTGCCACTGTTTCTAGAGTTCTGTGTAGTGTGTCTGTCATGGTGGGCGTTGGCTGATCAAAAGAAGGAGAATGGCTATACCTGTCAGAATCATAAATAAATGACTCTTATATTTATCTAGACGGTTTACAAAATTAATAGTTAGTGTAAGGTGGCCCTCATAGTTTTCTTGCGTTCCCACATGAAAAAGGTTGGAGTCTTGGAGACCACTAACAGGGAGGAATGGGGCTGGGTGAGTTGAAGTGGGAGATTAAAGCAGCAGGCTATGAACCAGGGAAGCCCAGTTCAAATCCCACTGCTGCTCCTGGGCAAGTCACTTCACTCTCCACTGCCTATTCATTTTGTAAACCGTCTAGATAAATATAAGAGTCGTTTATTTATGATTCTGACAGGTATAGCCATTTAACTGATCACGAATAACTGGAAGAACCATGATAGAATAAGTTACACTGTTTGGTGGGTGAATGTGTGCACGACATACAGATATGAACGAATTAATGCAGAGTGTAAGGGATTTAGTGATGTATTTAATAAAGTTTGGAGCCCATTGACTAAATTTGTGAAAATATAATAAGGTATATTCATCTTATCTTTCCTTTGATTTATTTACCTTTACACATCCATGGGAGGTGGGGGTGGAGAATAAATATTGATGGTGATATTTGGGTAACTATTTTTCATTTATATTATATATTATGTTTTAATATGTTGTTGTTATATGTAAGAACCTAACAATTTTGAATGATATATATGTTACCTGTATAGATATTAGTGTAATGTATGTAATACATACTATTTCTTTCATTTATATGACACTCTTTAAGATTAAAAATCAATAAAGATTAAAAAAACCCAACAAAAAACCCGTCTTGACCTGCTTGTTCAGACTGAACAGTAAACATTAAAAATTAATACAAATATTGATTCTACAACACTTCAAGGATATATTGTAAAAACTCACTTTAGTTTGAATTGTCAATAGCAGTGAGACACCTGAGTAACACACTTAAGAGAATGCTTGCACTTACTATATCAAGTGGGTAAAATTGAATTTAACGCGTTTACAAGATTTAAAGAGCATTTCAGTCAGCTGTTTGAGGGCCCTAAAGGAGACCACTGCCGTGCCTTCTCCTCCTTTTCCCCTCCCCAGGCCCAAAAAGAAGCCCCTGTATAACTAACCACAGAATCCAGAGCAGATTTGAGAGACTCCAAAGTATAGATCAATCTTAAAGCAGCTAGAAACTTCCCTGGTCTGACTTTAATGACCAATTCTTTGCCTGCCGTAGCTCATCAAGATATTCTTTTAAAAATTTAAACCCCTCCCCTCCTTTTTTTTTTTCCAAAACCGTAGCGTGGTGGTGACAGTTCCAACGCTCATAGGAAATCTGTGAACGTTGGCGTTGTTGCCGCCTTGGCACTAAAAACCACACTAGGGGGGGGGGTAAATTATTGTGTGCTGACGACTGGGTTAGCAGCAGGGCAGGAGTGCAGAAAGCTCGCTCCTGCCCGCTGTACCTCTGGACCACCAGGGATGGGCAGAGGAGGTACGACAGGGCAGGAGAGGACATGGCAGGGAGCAGAGCCACTACCAATTTTGGGGGAGGTCACGGCCCCTTTGGCCTCCCCCCCCCCCCCCCCCCCGTTCCGACGCCTATGCAAAATTTTAAATATGACAGTAGCACATTTGAACTGATCCTCCAATAGACTGGAAGCCAGTGAAGTGATCTCAACAAAGGCGTAACAGAATTGTATTTATGTGCACCAAATATCAATTTGGCCGCCATATTCTGAATGAGTTGTAGCCTTTTCAAATAAAGTTTTATATGGTCTGATTTTTATAAATTGGTAATAAGTCGAAGGGCAGTATCCTGGACAATGTATACTCTATGTAAATGCCCTCTTGTCGTTGGACCTTTGAGAAAGAAGATATCTTCTTCTACCTCGATACGGCCCGTGAGATATTTGAACGTCTCGATCATGTCTCCCCTCTCTCTGCGTTCTTCGAGTGAGTATAGCCGCAATTTATCCAGCCGTTCCTCGCACGGGGAGATCCTTGAGTCCCGAGACCATCCGGGTGGACTATTCTATTAACGTCACTGAATATCCCTTACTAACACTTATCGAGCTGCTAACTGTGGCTAGATGGAGGATGCTCCAGAAAGCCTGTCTGTGATAGGCCCAAAAATGGAGCAGCAGGAGAAAAACTACCTTTTGAAAAGTGCAGAGAAAACCCTCAGAGCTGTTTAAATCTTCCAGAGGACACGCTGTGATATTTTGGCTTTACGTGGCAGCTTACCCAAGGCCTGAGCTCTGCTAGGTTCAACAAGTTCTTTAAGCAATTTCACGCTGCCAAACTACCCTCTTTCTGGCAAACAGATGATGAGGGATACTGGTGTAATTTAGTGTCAGTCCATAAAAATATGAAACTTTATGGCCCATGCTAGTCATAAATTGGGCATGTCTAGCCTGACAGTAATAGCCCTCTTGTGAGTGGTGAATCTATCTCTGTAATAAAGAACCGAAAATTGCACATGTAGTTATATGAGTTCATTTCAGTCTAGATCCGTAGGTGACATGATACCAGGAAAGTGTTTGGACATTTCCTCTTTTCTTACATTTTGGTTTGTCTCTTTTCACTTGCTCCATTGTAGGGTTACCAGATTTTGCATCTGGAAAAAGGACATGTGGCCCTGGCCTGGCACTGTTCTGCCCCCCCCCCCCACCCCAGCTCCACACAAACTTCAACTCTTCGGGCCGAGTCTAGGGAGCATTTGAGCATGTGCAGATACATGTGTGTGACATCACCGCATGCATGCGCAGATGCATTCCAGACTCGACCCATGGGACGGGGCCTGAGGAGTCTGAGCAAATCAGGGCCTTCCAGATATTCACTAAAAGGGTTCCTATAATCGTGATGTAAATCTAACCCTAACATTAGATAGGAAGTGAATGTTTTGAGTATAGTGTGTGTGGGGGGTCCCCCCACTCCCCTTCAAAAAAGAGGGTTACTTTGTAACCCTCAAAAAGGCAAAATAGTATCCTGTCGGGGTGTAATTGTTGGGTCACCTCCCATTCAGTGTGCAAATGGCGGGGCGCAATTGTCCTGCGTGCATTTGATGGGTCACCACCCCAGGTGGATTCCTGGCCACTCCCTTGTTGTTAGGCAGCCCCCAGGAACTTCCTAGCTTGGGGAGGAAACTGACCTTCAGCTAAGGAATGTCTCCAAACCATGATTCCTGGTTTTCCCTTCTCTGAGGCGTAAAGAGCCACATAATTAGCCCGGAGCTACAGTAGTAGGCCTCTCAAGCTTTGCCACAAGCTTTACGATGATTGCTCGGGGACTGGCCATGGAATCTTTTCCCCAGGGATAGAGTGGCCTGTCCAAAAGCTGGAGAATTATCCCTGCAATGCTGGATGTGGTTTTTGTTTGTTTTTTTGGGCCCCAGCCATCTCTATAACCAGTTCTGGCAGATGTATGTGCCAAAAACTGACATATTCTAATAAATAAATTGAAGATAAAATTATTTCTTCTACTGTTGTTGTTTGGTCTCAGTCTCTGGTTTCTGCTTTCCTTTTCTCTGTTTTCTTAATTGTCTTGCCAGGATCTTCTTGTCCATTTGGCTTTTCTTCTTTCTGTATGCCAACCATCTATCTTTTCTCTGCATCTCTGTCTGCCCAGTCCAGCGTTGTCCCTGGGTCCCTGCCCCATGTTGCTACCAATCTTATTTTTGTCCTGCCCAACATAATAATAATAACTTTATTTTTATATATCTCAATACCACAAACAGTTCAAAGCGGTTTACAGAGGAAGAGAGTGTATACAGACAGCGATATTACAGAAAACTTTCAAAATTACCTCCTGGATGTTGTGCGAAAATTCTTACTGTTGTTCCTTAACTTTATAATTAAATTCAATCAAACATGGTCTCAGTACGTTTTGTCACTTATCTTTATTGTGCACAAAACTTACTGTGACCGTGTTTGATTGAATTCAATTATAAAGTTAAGGACCAACAGTAAGAATTTTCGCACAACATCCAGGAGGTGCTGGCATAAAGGATTTTTACAACTAAATATTAACCCTTGGGACTTATATATTATAGATATTTGCCCGCCCTCTGTTGTTAATCCACTCGGAAGTGAGTTTGTTTATATTTGGGGAAGATTTCATTTTTTCTCACTTCTTCATCATCTCCATCTTGGTAGTGGATCAAGCACCTCTCCCACTTCCTTTTTTCACCATAGATCTTAGCATTTCCCCTCCTCTGTCCTGACATCTTGGTATCTCTTGCACTTCAACATTCTTTCTCGGTTCCCCGAAACTTGCTTCTGCCATTTGCGCTGAAGAGACTCTACTTCCTGCTGGCTCAGTGTCTTCCTTCTGCCACCTCCAAACCAGGAGTTGTGTCGGAGGAGGCGGGACGGGGCAGAAAACTGCATCTGTGCATTGCTACTGGCATAAGCAGCAAGTTTGGAGGACCACTGGGGAAGGGAGGAGGAGAAGGAAACTAAAGGTGACAGATCACTGACGGGAGCAGGAGCCAGTGCCCATGAGCTGAAGAAAGGGCCTGAATGTGTGTGTCACATGAAATGCAAGTGACTTGGCATATCTATTCTACTTCCTTGGGATATCGCTGTAGTCTATGCTTCCCTCAAGACCCTATTCCTGCCACAGTATAGTGAAACTTTTAAAAAAAGTTGTTTTTTCTTCCCCGCAGTACAAAATGCTTCTGCCTGCAGGCACATTCCAGGCAAGATAAAATGACTCTGGCGGAGCTGCTTAGAAGAAACTCATTAGCATGCAGAGCTGCTTATGGCAAAGTCCTTTGTGCTGAGACTCGGATGCTGGATTAGACCTGGCAGTATGAAATGACTCATCCTTGTTAGAATAGTGCATCAGAATATTTAAGGTGTGCATAAAAATTCCTGTCTTCTGTTGTAGTTCTCCACAGCTGTGGCACATAAGCCTTGGCTAAAGTGAGACTCTAATCATACAGGGGACAGTGCTGGGGGGAACATGCTTTACGGCACAGGTGTCAAAGTCGGTCCTCGAGGGCCAGAATCCAGTCGGGTTTTCAGGATTCCCCCAATGAATCTGCATGAGATCTATTTGCATGCACTGCTTTCAATGCATATTCATTGGGGAAATCCTGAAAACCCGACTGGATTCCGGCCCTCGAGGAGGACTTTGACACCCCTGCTTTACGGTGTGGAAACCAGCCTTGTAACACAGCCTCCAAGTTACCTGGTTCTAGGCTGGAGATTTAGGGGCGGTCCTGGGTTTTTGGCAATCCCATTTTAGTACACTGTGCGACCTGCAGAATTGATTGCAGTGGGTAGAATCGGAGATTGCAAATCCCACACTGCTTTTGGGATGCAAGTTCAAAATCAGGATTAGCCAAAGGGCCTTCCTCAGCGATATCAAGATGCCTGGTTCCAGACCGGAGACTTTTTGGCTAGTCCTGATTTTGAACTTGCATCCCAATGCAATGTGGGATTTGCGGTGCCTGATTCTGCCCATTGAAATCAGCGCTAAAATCTCATAATGCACCAGGATGGGGTGTCAGAAATCCAGGACTGTCACATAATCTCTAGTCTGGCATCTCTGTTATAGGTCAGGGCTGGTCTTAAGCAGGAGCAATAGTCCCTGTGCTTAACTGATTCAGCTTTGCAACCGGCAGGTGATCAAATGCTAAAAGCCTCTTTTCCCTTTCCATCTCCATCTCCTTCTCTGTCCCTCCTCCTTAGTAATCGTGCTCATCAGCAATGATGTTCTATACTCCTTCCACGGACCTCCGGCCAGCCCTTGCAAATCATTTGAAATTTAAAGTCCCCGGTGGGTGGGGGGCACTAAACTGGTCCTCAGAGAGTCCCATAGTTACTAAGGCCAGCCCTATGTCAAGTCTTCCCTGGCTCACGCTTTCTGATGTCCTTGACTGTTGCTGTTTGATTCTGTGTATGTGAAAGATTTTGCTTTTAAAGGGGGAGTGTGTTCTTAGCATTTTACCCCTGACGCAGCCTCAGGTCGAAACGTGGCCACGTCAGGTTGTATGTGTTCAATAAATCGCAGTATTCCTGGCATAACTGGGCTGCTCTGTGTCTTCTGCCTGTAGGGAAAGAGGTAAGAGGAGTTGAAATCTAAGGGAAGTAAAAAAAAAAAAAATTAAAAAATAAGATGCCTGTCAGTATTTTGAAAGCTGTCCTATCACATCGCTGGTCAGTGCCTCTGGTCACCAGTAATCACACCTTTATTCAATAGTAGCTGAAGGTGAATTGCTTTCAGAGACACTAGATACTTCCCTGTCCCTGGAGGGCTCACAATTTCACATTTCTCTTTTATTTTTCTGAGTTTCCTGTAGGGATAAATCTATCTCTAATGCTCAGTCATGATGCAGACATTTATATTAGGCATTCTCATTCTTTTTTCCTTTGCTACAAGAACACAAAATGACCCCCCTCCCCCCCACACACACCATTATAGTGGCTAACTTGGTTGCAGCTTTATTCAAGCTTCAATAATATCATGTCTTCCACCACAATACCAAGTGTGACTAGATGGTGTCATCCTAGTCAATTATTACAAAGAGTTGAAGTGAAATTTCATTCACCGCAGGCTGTGGTGGCACAAACCTGAATCAATATCAACTTAACATGTCAGATCATAAAGCCTTCTCCTGAATGTGGCTTTGATGCAGGTGTTGCAGTGTACTGCAGGCCAGGCCCAGAAAGTCCTCACCTAGGGTTATCAGATTTGTCAAAGAAAAAGATGGCATGTGGCCCCACCCCCATACATACCTCATCTTCCCTGAGTCTGGGCCACGTCTGGAGGGCCTCTGAGCATGCGTGGATGCGACACAATGACATCACTCACATGCATACATGCATATAACATCATTGTGTCACATCCACGCATGCTCGGAAGCCTTCTAGATGCAGCCCCGAGCTTGGGGCCTTCCAAAACCCTGACAAACTGCTAGGTCTCTCTGCCAGTCACCACTGCTGATCAAGTGCCTGACCCCTTCAGCCTTAGACTCTTCCAGCTCTTCCAGCTGCCTCCTGTGGGATCACCACCTGCATTTTTCTTCACCGGTCCCTCTGCCAGTTGTCAAGGCTGAATCCCTTCCTCAACTCCAGGCTCTACCAGGCCTTCTGGCTACTTTTATCTCTTTTTTGCTTGTGTATAGCCCTGCAGACCCTCCCATCACCAGGCCTTACTCCAGGGCTAGATCTTTCCACTAGTGTATAGGTCCCTACAGACCCTCCTATCACCAGGCCTTACTCCAGGGCTAGATCTCTCCACTAGTGTATAGGTCCCTGCAGACCCTCCCATCACTAGGCCTTACTCCAGGGCTAGCCACTCCACTGTCTGTCAGCACTGGCCTTCATGTCTTACTGGGAGTTAGACCAGAATTCCTCCTCCCAAAGGAGCTCCTTGCCTTCTGTGCTCTTTGTGATGAGCTGTTCTTTTCAGCACCACAATCCACTCAGTGTGAGTGGACAGCTCCCAGCAGCACTTGCGGTTCTATGCAGATTTGCTCCGCTCAGACTCCCTCTGCTGGCCAGTGACAGGTACTCCACCCTGTCTCAAATCCTCATGAGACAGGTTTAAAAATCCCTGGTCATGAGAATGAGTCATAATAAATATTATTTCATTTCAACCTTATGGGCTCCACCAAATTGAAGCAGCTGGCTTATAGAGCTATCTTGAAAAAGAAGGATGAGCAGCCCAGATTAATAGATCTCCAATGTCCAATTCAGTGCCTTCAGCTCAAGTACTGTTGAGGATTTATGCTTGTGTGTAAGTGTATTTCTTGAAAGCAGGGCACCATGATTCAGAGAAGTAGGGCCTGAAAGGATAGAGGCAGTTTGGCGTCTCCTTCTCTGACAAATGGCAAATCACTGAAAAAGAGAAGGCAAAACCCATGACTGCCCAATACTGCGGTCTTAAAAGAAAGTTATGGTGTCTGTGCACATTTAAGCAGTGACGAGGTATTCTGTGAATATTTGAGTTAATTTTCATTTTAAATCCAGATGCTGTCGGTTATTAGAGGCAGCTCTGTGTTTGAGGCAGCGGAGCAGTTTACTCTCCCTCTACGTATCCTGGACTATCTGGAATCTAGAGCAGAGAGGGGATCACAGAGAATGTTTACATTACATTACATTAGATTAGTGACTTTTATTCCGCCATTACCTTTCGGTTCAAGGCGAATTATATAATAGGTTATCTGGACATTTCCAGAAGTGTTACAGAGTAGAGCAGGTTGCTTCGGGGGATTGAAACGCTTCCTGCGCTGTTAGTTTGTCTTAATGGATTTCTTGAATAGCAGGGTTTTATTTCTTTTCTGAAAGTTTTGTAGTCTGTAGTTTATGTGACTTGGGCAGTGGCATGATAGTAAGGTGGGGAGGTCTGCCCTGGGGTGCTAGCACTTGTCCTCCTCTTTGCCCCCTGCTCTTTGCCTTCACTTCCCCCCCCCCCCACCGGGAAAGGGGGGGGCGGAGAAGCAGGTGGGGGCAAGGTGCCACTCACTCTCGCTACACCACTAGACCTGGGTCTGTATAGAGATGGAGTAGAAACTGGATATTTTAACAATAATTTATAGCTCGATCACCTTAAATAGATAATAATAAATATAATTTCAGAGAGAGTATGACAGCAGTTTGGAATTTAAGAACGTACCCGGAGCAGTTGCAGAGCTGAATTTTTGCCACCATGCAATACAGATAAGTAACAATCTTCTTATCTATGTAGAGTTTGTAGGTGATATGGAAAGCAGGTGGCAGAGACGGTGAACATGCTACGATGGTCTCATTTGCAACTGGCTCCGTGAAAAATCACTAGAGTGTTCACTTAATACCACTTTTTGAAGCCAGTTTGATGGTGTAATGTTATGTTATCTATTATTATCTATTTAAGGTGATCAGTGATAGAGGTGTTAGTTTATCACCGTTGGGTAATTTAAATTTCCCTAGTATATAGTGTAGGTAACAATAATTTATAAGCATTGGCTGCAAATAGTGTAGCAGGACTTGCTTCTCCATCCCGACCCAAGTTGAGATTGTATTCATGCAACTTTATTTAAGTTAGGGTCCTAGTGATCAACATGGGCTACCGTTATGACGTCTTGTTTTACCACTAACTTATTCGAGGTTTGTGCAGAGGCCCCATTTTATGCAACAAGACCTGGTGACTAATAACTGGGGTTAACAGTGAAATAACACATCTTAACGGAAGCCCATCTTGATAACTTCCCCCCTTCGTCCCTTATCATCTATCTAATTCCTGTTACTTTTAGGGGCATAATCAAAACACAAAAGCGTCCAAAAAAAACCCCACCTAAATCGGCACTTCCGAAGTTTATTTTGGCACTGCTCGCATGTGAAGTGAGGTGCCCAAGCTTTGTCTTGATCCCCAGTAGGCATCGCACATCTTAGCAGATGCTTTTGTGCAGTCTTTTTTTTCCCCTCTTGTCTTGATAAATTGGCGACATATGTAGCAAAATGCATCTGCCAGATGTTTGCAGCCTCTAGATACCGTTAAAAAAAAAAATGCAGATTATGTTACCACTTAGGCAGTTAGAACTGAACTAAGCTGGTGGCTATACTGTACTACCAGTTATATTTATAGAAAGTCTCTAGAAAGTTCTTGAACTTACTCTAAGGGGCCCTTTTACTAAGGCCTATGACCAAAATTAGAGCAGAAGGTGCCTACCACTGGTTTTGACCTGCAACAATTCAGAAATTACCACAGCTCAAAAAAGCACAGCTTGTGGGCATGTCTGCCGAATTCCGCCCACACTCGCTGCGGTAACAGCGTGTCTGAAAAGCCCTTACCGCTTGAAAAAAGGCAGGTGGTAAAAGCTCCTGTGCTTACCCGGCGGTAAGAAGTGTTGTGTGCCTTTAACGCAGCATGCCATTCATTGTGGGTGGGTATGCATGCCCACAACACTCCCCTTCCTCTGCCTATCTCCACCCACAGCCACAGTAAGCCTTACCGCCTAAATTGACGCATGATAAATCTTTTTATTTTTACCACAGTGGCAATTGCAGCGTGCCTGTGGTATTGTTTGCCGTGTGGCAATACCTTACCACGCCTTAGTGAAAGGGTTCCTAAATTTACTCAGCTTGGAATTAATCTGGAATGTTCTGCAAAAAAGGTAAATTTCAAAATATCAATGTCCTGGTCACAAAAGCAAAGTTGAGGGGAATGAAAGCCATTTTCTATACTTTTGCGCCATAGGCAATTAAGAAAGAACACTTATTAACCTTGAAGATTTTAGCAGTTAACGCACTTAGCGCTATTTAGACAGCCAGGAGCCATTTCTGGCCGACTAAATAGCACTGAAAATAGGGTGAATTGGGTTTGATTCCTGAATACAGTTATTGAAGGAGACAACCAGAAACTGGGATCATAGTTAGTGGAACGCTGTTTGGTTGGGGGGGAGGGGGAGTCAGGAGCTCAGCCCTATCCCCAGTGGAATCCTGCGGCACGATCCATCACCAGCTCCTGACTCCACCCCCTACCTCCTCCCGGCGTTGTACTTTAAATCTTAGCGGCAGCCTCCATTCAGCGTCGATGAGCAGGCCTGCCCCCAGAAGTAGAAGAAGGGCTCCATGGCAGGCCTGCTCGTTGATGCTGCTCGGCAGCTGCCCCAATGATTTGAAAGTGGAACGCCAAGAAACAGGTGGGAGGATGGGCACCAATCGACGACCGCCCTTGTGGCCTCCCCCGTTCTGATACCTGTGGCTGGGATCGTTAGGGTGGCATTTGTTTGAAGAGAAGAACTGATATGGTAGTTCAAGAAACAAACAAAGAGACCTAGGTCTTGGTTTTGACCCCATGACCTAAGGTCCCCATGTGATAATTAGAGGGGGCCATTACGTCTGGTGATTCCAGTTTATACTGTTCTTGTAAGGCAATATTATTACTGAACCTTTCAGCTCTATCTGTAGCATCTAGCTGTTTAGGTCTTTTCTACAATAGATCTCTCTCTTCAGGCCTATTTATAGCATTTCACATCACAAACCCAGAAGAATAAGTAGTTTAGTTTAGAGGAGTATATTACGAGATGTGTTGAAGCATGCTTTCCTTATGTACGATTCTCTTTTTCTAATTGCCAAAATGTTCTCTCAGGAATGAAGGTGTTGTGCCTTTTTTTTTTTCTCTCTCTTTTCCTTTGAACTGTGCTCACATATCAGGGAACCTAAAACCTAGATGAGTTGGTACTATTTAAACCCACTATAACTGTATTGTTTCCTCACTGACCATAACGAAGAGAGGATAACGCGAAAACGTTTGTCAAAGATATCTTTTTATTGGACTAAGAGCTCCTTTTACAAAGGTGCGCTAGCGGTTTTAGCGAACGCAAGCCGCTACCGCCTCCTCTTGAGCAGGCGGTAGTTTTTCGGGTAGCGCGCGCTAATCCGGTGTGTGCGCGAAAAACCTTAGCGCACCTTTGTAAAAGGAGCCCTAAATGTCTCTCAAACTGGGTGCCCTGAAGAGATTCCAGGCGTGCCATGAGAGATTCCAAAATTTTACTTTATTTTTTAAAAATTCCCCTCATACGTATAATAATAATAATAATAATTTTATTCTTATACTAGTCTTTAAGCCCGTTAAATTAACGGATGCTAGAATAGATGTCTGTCTGTCTTTCTTTCTCTCTCTCTATCCTTGGCTAGTGTTTGTCTGGGGGGGGACGTTTCTTTCTCTCTTTCTCTGCTGTCTATCTGTTTCCCTGGCCCCCTGTCTTTCTTTCTGTATGTCTCTCTGTCTTTCTCCCTGGCCCCCTGCCTACCTGTATTTATCTGTTTTTCCATGCCTGACTGTCTCCGTGACCCCCTTCTGACTCCCTACCCCCTCTCGAAAGCAAGCTTGTTACATTAACGGGTGCCCTGTGCAGCAGCATTAGCGTTGCGTTTCCTCTACCTTCCTTTCCCTTCCCGCAAAGCTGGTGATTCCAGCAGCGTGTGCAGCAGTCTTCACACGCTGCTTCGGGCCCTTCTACTGCCCTGATTTATTCTGGCACGTCCGGAGCAAATCAGGGCAGTAGAAGGGCCCGAAGCAGCGTGTGAAGACTGCTGCACACGCTGGAATCGCAAGGTTTGTAGTCGGGTCCACGGGAAGGGAAGGGTGGGGTGGCAAAGGACTCAGGTCCCGGGCGGCGGGGTCAGTTTTTCGGTTCATCCCGGGGGGGGGGGGGGAGGAGGCGCTCTTTGTACCCCAGTCCCGGCTTGTGGAGGCGATCGTCGGCTGGCTGGGAGCAGGCTTGTGGAGGCGATCGTCAACGTGTAAAGAAATTTCCGTATTGTGAGGTGGAGAGCAGAGAGGCTTGTCTGGCGCGCATGCGCACTCGTGTCGTCGCGACGGATCAGGGAACACGACTTTTGAGTGCGCATGCGCGGCCTAGCATTTTATTATATTAGATACTGCCAAAGCTATGGAAGTACGAGGCGGTTTACAGCAAGAAGCGCTGGACAATCAGCGAAGAAGTTACAATCAAAGTCAACAGTACAATCTTACATAATGAAAGAATTGGAAAGCTACTGTATTTTCACGTATATAACGCGCGCGCTATATACAATTTTACAAACCGAGCATAACCATGCGCGTTATGTGAGTGAGCGCGTTATACAATTGTTTTCTGTCTTGCTGGCGCCCTCCTCCATCTTCCTGCAGCGTTTGCTGAAAGCCGCAACAGCGGCTTCCATGCGCCTCCTGCGGCTGGGAAGCGTTCCCTCTGACGTCGTGACGTCAGAGGAACACTTCTGGGTCAGCCGCAAGAGGCACATAGGATCCGCTGCCCGCGGCTTTCAGCGAACGATGCAGGAAGATGGAGGAGGGCGCCAGCAAGACAGAAAACACCGCATCACAATAGAATAGGCATTACAGGAGCATGCGCGGTATACGCGTGGGCGCGCTATACCAAAATTTTCTTACATAAATTCCTTGTTCCTGCGTGCTATACCTGTGTGCGCGTTGTAGACGTGTGCACGTTATATGTGTGAAAATACGGTATATAGTTCTTAGCGGAGCTGTATAGATTCTTAGTTTACAAATCGATTGAACAAACTTGTTTTTACCAATTTTCTAAAGTTGAAGTAGGATGAGGAGAGCATGATAAAGTTACTAAGCCAATCGTTCCATTTGCCTGCCTGGAAGGCAAGAGTTCTATCCCAGAATCTTTTGTAATGGCCGGCTTTTATTGTCAGATAGGTGAACAGATGTATTCTTCGTGTGGGCCTAAAAGAACTTGCTACATTAGAATAGATAACTAAAGCAAAAAGCCAGAGTGGCAAAATAATCACTTATCTTTGAAAAATCAAACACTTGAATGGCATTTCAACGCTGTGCTTAGAAGTGTTCTTTAGTCAGACCAAAACACCATGGCAAGCCCAAATGTTAAATGGCTGTAATAGCGCTCTCATCAATATCATATGCCAAATAGATTTTCAAGTTTAAAGCTCTTATCTGTTGATTTTAACAGTTGAAGAACTTCCTTCTTTATTGCTATGGGTCTTGACGCGTTTCGCAGCTGGCTGCCTCAGAAAACCCGTACATCAAAAAGTCAAACGTCTTTTTTTTTTTTTTGTAAAATTTTTATTCATTTTCAAACTTACAATAAGTGTGTCAATATGTTAACACAGATTAACAATAAGTATATCACTTAATAATCATCAATAGTACAAATGATATATTCTTATCTCCTACCCTTCCCACCCCTTCCTATTATATAATCAATACCTTGTACAATATGTAATCAAACTTCTAACGGAAAAGTGGTCTGTCCATTGATACACCTGCTCTCCAAATTTGCATTAGAATAGACGACATGTAACATAGAAACATAGAAATAGACAGCAGATAAGGGCCACGGCCCATCTAGCCTGCCCACCCCAATGACCCTCCCCTACCTTTCTCTGTGAATAGATCCCACGTGTCTATCCCATTTGGCCTTAAAATCTGGCACGCTGCTGGCCTCAATAACCTGAAGTGGAAGACTATTCCAGCGATCAACCACCCTTTCAGTGAAAAAGAATTTCCTGGTGTCCCCGTGCAGTTTCCCGCCGTCTGTAAGCATACAACCGCCCAGACAAGCATCACTCTTTGGACGCGATTGGTCCTTGAAAAACTAAGGAAAGTAACTTTATTTTTATTTTTTTTTTTATGCAGTAGTTATCCTAATCAAGGCTTTGTTACCGTTTGGATCGTCTTATCGTTGCGAACTTGGATTTCAGCTCTGACAGAAATAAAAATTTTTTAAAAAAGAGAATGACTGTAGATGGTGGATGATAAAATGCGTGTTTGCTTGTCAACCGTTGAGCCACGTTTTGAGTTAATTTGCATTCAAAAACAAGCACATCCATTGCATCGATTAGCAGTTCTATTCTATCTACTTTAGTTTCACCGTTTTTACAATTACCCTTAAAGAGCTTTAAATAAACCTCAAATTTAGGGCTCGTTTTAGGAAGCCGCGTTAGCGGTTTAACGCACGCTAAACTGCTGGCCGCGCCAGACGCCAACGCCAGCATTGAGCTGGCGTTAGTTCTAGCCGCGTAGCGTGGGTTTTAGCATGCGCTAAAAAGCTGCGTGCGCTAAAACCGCTAACCCGGCTTTGTAAAAGGAGCCCTTAATTTTTTTGTTGGTTTTGCAATTTTATAATTTCAATTATAATGCGCCCCGAAAAATGTTTGCTCCGTTTGGTGTGCCGGAAGTAAAAAAAAGTTTGAGAAGCCCTGACCTACAGCTTGGCTGCTGACCCTTATTTCTGTTTGTCCAAGTGGACTAACACAAGGCCCCAATTCTCTGCTTTTCCCTCAGCAATTTCTGTGGCGATGGGCTGTATAAGTGTTTTTTGGGTGCTGAAAGGTGATTGAGGTGTGGGGAAGCATTTTTGGTTTCCTGTCTTTAGCATAAACCAAAATCAGAGCATTCCCAGCTGAGGTCCTTGCTCAATTCTGATTATTAGCGAAGGGTATGGAGAAACTGGAATACGAGGACAGACTTATAACACTAGGATTGTTCTCCCTTAAGAAAAGGAGAGTGCGTGGGGATATGATCGAGACCTTCAAAATACTGAAAGGAATCGACAAAATAGAGCAGAAAAGATTATTTACATTGTCCAATTTGACACGGACTAGAGGACATGTAATGAAGCTAAGGGGGGACAGGTTCAGGACTAATGTCAGGAAGTTCTGCTTCACTCAGAGAGTGGTTGACACCTGGAATGCCCTCCCAGATGAGATTATTGTGGAATCGACCGTCCTAGGCTTCAAGAGCAAACTAGATGCATATCTCCTTAAGAGAGGCATATAAGGATATGGTGGACTATAAATTACGACAGGTGTACACCTGGCAGGGCCTCCGCGTGTGCGGATCGCCGGACTTGATGGACCGAAGGTCTGATCCGGAGATGGCAGTTCTTATGTTCTTATGATATATATATGAAGGGTTGGAAATATTGCAGTGTAAAATCTCAGACAAAAAGGTGGTTTTGCGGCATTTTTTTTGTAGTGTAGGATGTTACAACGATTTTTATTTGCTGAATTCTTTAAATGCCTCTGTGGAAATTTGTCGAGGTTCAGATTTGAATGAATTGAGCTCCTTTTGAATTTTCATTTGCAGAGGAGAAAACTGAAGTCCCGGTGCCTTTGAGCCCAGTGAATTTTTTGCTTGGCCGCTTCTGCGTGTCTGCCTGGGCATTTTTCCAGGCAGGGGATTAAGCAGCGTGTTAATACTGTGTAAGCTATTCCCTCTTCCCCCTCAGATGATGAGTCTGTCAGCATATTAAACCAAGAAGGAAAAATCATTTGCGAACCAGATGTACTCTTCTAAGTTAAATACTTAAACCAGAGGGGCTGGGAAAATGTTTCTCTAAATGTTAAGTCTGCCGGTTGAACATAATGGCTTAAGATCCCTCATTTCAGTCTGAGTTGTGTATTTTATTCCTCAGGAGATGCCTGTGTGGTTTATAGTTTTGATAGCCATGGGACCCTCTTGCCTAGGGCCTCTCATGATTATAAATCTGAGCAATTGACGGCATTACTGGGTCACTCTGATCTGTAACCCTACGTAGACATTATACTGAAGAGACAACCACAGAAAGAAATGCTTACAACAAATTTTTAGATTGAATCAGGTTGGGCAGACTGGATGGACCATTTGAGTCGTTATCTGCCGTCATCTACTATGTTAGAAACAGGAGGAGGAGCTAGAGGAAAGGCCCCTCCCCTTTTGAATTTAAAACATATTAGAAAAGTAAAGGAAGAAGACCAAAGAATAAGATTGAAACATGATGACAGTGGAATTGAATTGAACAGATGGTCATTGGCTCAACACTAGCAGTACTCGGTAGGGGACCAATACTTTTTCAGGTAAGTCATTCTTATCTGTACCCTACTCCTCCACTGCCAGCTTCATTCTTTCCATCTTGCTGTGTTGTAAGCCTGAAATAGACTTACTGAGTTGATACATTAAGCTCTGTCTCTGTCCCTATTGAAATCCAAGCTAAAAACACTCCCACCTGAGAAGGCTTTTAACTCTTAAGCTCTTATTCTCCTGTTTACACTCATCTTGTTTCATTCATTTCCCAAAATAAAATGAAAATCCCTAATCTCTTATTTGTCCTGTTTGTCTTGGATTATACTGCTGCCTCTTCCGAGCAGAGACTGTCTTTTACATGCAGTATCGTAACCAGATGGCCAATTTTGGATGGGTATGAGCCCAAAGTGGGTAGGCAAGAAATTTTCTCTCCCCATCGTACTCGCCTCCTGGCACCCGCCCTCCAGCTCAAAATAAAATACATGAGCTAGTGGAGATCACCCAGCTTCCAAGACAAGAAGTGGTGGATTCAAATGTATGGTGGAAATGTCCTTTAATGCATCCAACAACAACTCAATGACTTGACATGTACATGTTTCGGCCAGAATGGCCTGCCTCGGGAGTCTTAAAAGTCTCGTAATTGATATGAATAACTTGGTCCACAAAGGAACGTGCACTCAAATCACGATTGCAGAATCATGGATGGTTAAATAAATGATGCCACATTTCGGGAAAGACATGTGTGTGAGGTGGGGGACGCTTGGGCCGATCAAGGGCCCCAAATGTACCTGACACTAGTGCGATCTGATTTGCTGAAAACAATTGGACTCGTCGATTCAACAACCCTCTCCCCTGCTGCTTTAGGAGGTCTCAGTGCAGAGGTATGCCAGTCTCACGGTGGGAGGGTCGGAGGGGTAGAAAGATGTTGCACAAGGGGATGGGTGAGAGGGGAGGAAAGATGCTTCACATGGGGGGGGGGGGTGGAGAAAGGAAAGGGGAAGAATTGGGGAGGAGGAGAGGAAGGGAGAGATGATTACTGTGGCTGGGGGGGGGGGCAGAACGAGACAACCCTATCTAAACCACCAGTGCATTTCTCTAATGCAAGCTTTCTACTTTTGACCCCTCACTGTTGCCATAGTACAGTGATTGATTCCCTCCCTCCCACTCTATTTTCCTTCTCCTGGCTCTGTGAATGTTGTAATCTGAATTAGAGAATGACACGGTGACAAAATTCATCACCGTCCCCGTCCCTGTGGATAACCGCGGGAAACCATCTCAATGTCATTATTCAAGGAGAGAGGGAAGAATCAAGAGTATGAATGGGCTCAACCACAGACCCTTCAGCCTTGCATTGAAGAATGTTGGTGTAGAAGGACTGAGGTTGAGATAGACACGTAAGAATGACACTGGATTATTTCTCGCGGTTATCCGCGGGGACGGGAACGGTGATGAATTATGTTACCGTGTCATTCTCTAATCTGAATCCTCGCCAGGATAGTCCTGGCACTAGAATAGAACGTAGGTCTTCTGCCTGGGAGTGCACAGTACCACAGATAAGTCACTGGGCTGACCCAGCAGCGGGTCATCTTACCCAACTATGTGGAAGTCCTTGGGCGGTCTGTTTCAAATGCATTGCTAGTCTTGGTAGAGCTCTCGTGATTTGCGGTCCTTGTCACTCCAGGCATACCAGAGAAACCAAGATTTTGAATGTATGCTAGGCCTTCTGGTATTTTGAAGTGCTTCCTTCAAAGCCACATCGATGAAAGGGGGATCGAGAGGCAGAGAGGAGGCCCCAGCGATTGTGGTCTGTATCTGCTGCGCACACAAATGAGTTTTACTTGGCTATGCTTTCTCCAGTACTTCACCAAAATAGCAGGGAGCGATGCTGACAGACACCGTGATCCCTGTCTGAAACAAAAACACTGACAGCCAAGCAAAATATTGCTGCAGGCTTTGACTGTTGCAAGAAAGACTGTGCTGAATTTTAATTTAGGTGACGTGACTTCACTTGGCTCGGTATCTGAAGTTTATTATAATTAAAATGTCTTTTTTTATTTTAAGGATCAAACACCCCTGATATTTACACTGGTGTATAAGTATAGTATAGTATAGTAACAGATTAGTAACAGGGTAGATGAGTGCAGTAAAAGGCCATTTGGCTGCATTGCTAAGGATTCGTTTGGGCTGCCAGCTTCAAGGTGTAGCCACTTGTAAGCAGTGGCATAGTAGATGGGGGGGGGGTGGACTGCTCCGTTATTCCCTTGTCGGCACCCCCCTTCCCTTCCTGCATTCTGGCCTGCTCCGTTATTCCCTTGTCGGCCTCTTCCCTTCCCATTGAAATAGGGGTTGAGAAGTGTTCTGTAAAGAAAAGCACCGCGCCAAGACGCATCTCTGCTGACAAGCTTTTTGCCTCCCCCCCTTGGATGTTGGGGAGTCCCTGGACATCGTGTACCTGGACTTTAGCAAAGCATTCGATAGCGTACCACACCGCAGGTTGCTGAGCAAGATGAGTTCTATAGGATTAGGTGACACATTGACGAAATGGGTTAGGAACTGGCTTGGTGGTAGGCTTCAAAGGGTAGTGGTGAACGGCACCCCCTCAGAAATGACGGAGGTGATCAGTGGAGTGCCATAGGGTTCGGTCTTGGGACCGACCCTATTCAGCATCTTTATAAGAGACTTGGCAGAAGGGCTTCGAGGTAAAATAGCATTATTCGCCGATGACGCCAAACTAAGTAATGTAGTGGGCAAATGCACAACGGACGAAGATTCAATGCCCGACAACATGATGCACGACCTACTCCTACTGGAGCGCTGGTCTAGGACCTGGCAACTCAGCTTCAATGCCAAAAAATGCAAAGTCATGCACCTGGGCAGCCAAAATCCATGCAAGACTTATACTCTTAATGGTGAGATCCTAACAAGAACGGTAGCAGAACCTCGACGACTGGCTCATCAAGGCCCCGTCAGCCCCAGAGGTCACTTCGGCGGCCTTGGCTACAACCTACTTCCTCCAGAATTTGGGCTTCGAGATCAACTTCTCCAAGTCCCATCTACAACCCACCCAGTCCCTCCCCTTCATCGGAGCGGTCCTGGACACCACCCGACTCCGAGCATTCCTGCCCCGGCAACGCATGGAGTCTCTTCTTCATCTCTGCCAGTCGGTGATCACTCACCAAACCATACCGGCGAGACAACTGATGGTGCTCCTGGGCCATATGGCCTCCACAGTACACGTGACACCCTTTGCCAGACTCCACCTCAGGATCCCCCAGTGGACCCTGGCATCACAGTGGAATCAGACATCCGATCCACTATCCAAACGCATCGTAGTCACACCTGCTCTTCGGCAGTCTCTACTTTGGTGGATGACCTCTTCGAATCTATCCAGAGGTTTGCTGATGCACTCTCCCCCCCATCAGAAAGTTCTCACAACCGATTCGTCGAATTACGCATGGGGGGCCCACCTGGAGGGTCTCCGCACCCAAGGATTCTGGACCAGTGCGGAAAGACTACACCAAATCAATCTATTGGAACTCAGAGCCATCTTCAATGCGCTCCAAGCTTTCCAACATCTACTTCACGACATGGTAATCCTCATTCGCACAGACAATCAGGCTGCCATGTATTACATCAACAAGCAAGGGGGCACGGGCTCGTCCCTCCTTTGCCAGGAAGCTCTACGAGTCTGGGACTGGGCGGTGCGCCACAACGCCCTACTCAGAGCAGTATACATCCAGGGGGAGAACAACGTCCTAGCAGACAAACTAAGCCGTCTGCTACAACCGCACGAATGGACTCTCCATTCCAACCCCCTTCACCAAATCTTCACGCAATGGGGGACGCCTCAGATAGACCTCTTTGCGGCTCCCCACAACGCCAAACTGCCTCAGTTTTGCTCCAGGATCTACACTCCTCATCGCCTCGAGGCAGATGCTTTTCTACTGAACTGGGGGAAACGATTTCTATATGCGTTCCCACCATTCCCGCTGATCCAGAAGACTCTGGTCAAGCTGAAACTCGAATGGGCCACCATGATTCTAATAGCCCCTCGGTGGCCCAGACAACCTTGGTTCTCCCTCCTACTTCAACTCAGCAGCAGGGAACCAGTACCACTTCCAGTGTTTCCTTCACTACTTACTCAACATCAAGGATCACTACTTCATCCCAACCTGCAGTCTCTCCACCTGACAGCTTGGTTCCTCTCAACGTAACCCCTCACCAATTCTCACAAGAAGTGAGGGAAGTCTTGGAAGCTTCCAGGAAGCCCGCCACTCGACAATGCTACTCCCAGAAATGGACCAGATTCTCCTCATGGTGCGTTTCTAAGTCAAAGGAACCTCAGCGAGCTTCCTTATCCTCCGTGCTGGACTATCTCCTGCACCTATCTCAATCTGGGCTCAAGTCCACATCCATACGAGTCCACCTGAGCGCTATTGCGGCGTTCCACCAGCCTCTACAAGGGAAACCCCTCTCGGCCTATCCGGTGGTCGCCAGATTTATGAAAGGACTCTTCCATGTTAACCCTCCTCTCAAACCACCCCCAGTGGTTTGGGACCTCAATGTAGTCCTTTCCCACCTCATGAAGCCCCCGTTTGAACCACTCAACAGGGCCCCTCTGAAGTATCTCACCTGGAAAGTGCTTTTCCTTGTAGCCCTTACGTCCGCTCGCAGAGTCAGCGAACTCCAGGCATTGATGGCGGACCCACCATTCACAGTATTCCACCATGACAAGGTGGTCCTCCGCACTCACCCGAAATTCCTGCCTAAGGTGGTCTCCGAATTTCATCTCAACCAATCCATTGTACTTCCAGTATTCTTCCCTAAGCCTCATTCTCACCACGGAGAATCGGCCCTTCACACTCTAGACTGTAAACGTGCCTTGGCTTTCTACCTGGATCGCACCAAGCCACACAGAACCACTCCTCAACTTTTTGTCTCCTTCGATCCTAACAAGTTGGGAAGACCCGTATCAAAGCGCACCATCTCTAACTGGATGGTGGCTTGTATCTCTTTCTGCTATGCCCAGGCTGGATTATCACTCCCTTGTAAGGTCACAGCCCATAAGGTCAGAGCAATGGCAGCCTCAGTAGCATTCCTCAGATCAACACCAATCGAGGAAATTTGCAAGGCTGCCACCTGGTCCTCGGTTCACACATTCACCTCACATTATTGTCTGGATACCCTCTCCAGACGGGATGGACAGTTTGGCCAAACAGTATTGAAAAATTTATTCTCTTAAGTCGCCAACTCCCCCTCCATCCCACTGAGGTTAGCTTGGAGGTCACCCACTAGTGAGAATACCTGCCTGCTTGTCCTGGGATAAAGCAATGTTACTTACCGTAACAGTTGTTATCCAGGGACAGCAGGCAGCTATTCTCACGTCCCACCCACCTCCCCTGGGTTGGCTTCTCAGGCTAGCTACCTGAACTGAGGAGACACGCCCGGATCTCCGGGTAGGAAGGCACCGGCGCATGCGCGGTGCGGGCATCTAGAAACTTTAAGTTTCTACAAGCAACACGTGCTTGTGAGACGTCCGTACCGGGGCTCTGTCTGATGACATCACCCACTAGTGAGAATAGCTGCCTGCTGTCCCTGGATAACAACTGTTACGGTAAGTAACATTGCTTTTTTGTAGTTTTAAAGCATTATCCCTATCTGTCCCGGTGAGCTCACAATCTATCTAATGTACCTGGGGGCTATGGAGGACTGAGTGATTTGCCCAGGGACACAAGGAGATGACTGGGGGAGGCAAAATTGAATTGATTTTTTTTTTTTAAAGTACAAAGACTAGGGGCCACTCAATGAATTTGCATGGTAATATTTTTAAAATGGATAGGAGGAAATATTTTTTCATCCATTGAATAGTAAAGCTCTGGAACTTGTTGCCAGAAGATGTGGTAACAGCTGTTTTTGCATATCTGGGTTTAAGAAAGATTTGGAGAAGTTCCTGGAGGAAACTTCCTTAGTCTGGGATTGGTAGCATCAAATCTTGCTACTATTTGGGATTCTTCCAGGTACTTGTGACTTGGGTTGGCCACTGTTTGAACAGGATACAGTACTCCCCCGATATTAGCGGGGGTTCCATTCCAGGAACCCCCACGAATCTTGAAAAACCGCGAATACGGTTTTTCATGGAGGAGACTGGAGAGGGCAGCCGGAGTGCCGGCGAGTGAAGGAAATCACTCGCTGTATGCTCCGACCGCCTCTTCCTGCACTAAAGTCGGGCCTTACCAATCAGGAGCTGCGTATCTTTCTCTCTCCCTGGCCCCCTTTCTCTGTCTGTCTTTCTATCCCTCTCCCTGCCCCTGTGTCTTTCTTCCTTTCTTTCTGTCTCCCTCCTTCCTGCTATCTTTCTTTATATCTGTCTCTCTCCCTGCCCCCTATGCAGCATTCCTTCCCCCTCCATTTCCCTGTGCAGCAGCATTTTCCCCCACTCCACTTCCCTGTGCAGCAGCATTTCCCTCCCCACCCCACTTCCCTGTGCAGCAGCAACAGCATTTCCCTCCCCCCCACTTCCCTGTGCAGCAGCCCAGCAGCATTCCCTCCCCCTCCATTTCCCTGTGCAGCAGCATTTCCCCCCCCCCCCACTTCCCTGTGCAGCAACAGCAGCAGTATTTTCCTCCACTTCTCTGTGCAGCAGCTGCAGCGGTATTTTCCTTCACCTCCAGGTCCTTGTGCAGCAGCAGCATATTCTCCCACCCCCCCTTTCTTTTCCCACGGTCTGGCCTGTTCCGTTATTCCCTTGTTGGCCCCTTCCCTTCCCGCGGTCTGGCCTGCTCCGTTATTCCCTTGTCAGCACCCCCCTTCCCTTCCTGCATTCTGGCCTGCTCCGTTATTCCCTTGTCGGCCTCTTCCCTTCCCATTGAAATAGGGGTTGAGAAGTGTTCTGTAAAGAAAAGCGCCGCGCCAAGACGCATCTCTGCTGACAAGCTTTTTGCCTCCCCCCCTTGGATGTTGGGGAGTCCCTGGACATCGTGTACCTGGACTTTAGCAAAGCATTCGATAGCGTACCACACCGCAGGTTGCTGAGCAAGATGAGTTCTATAGGATTAGGTGACACATTGACGAAATGGGTTAGGAGCTGGCTTGGTGGTAGGCTTCAAAGGGTAGTGGTGAACGGCACCCCCTCAGAAATGACGGAGGTGATCAGTGGAGTGCCACAGGGTTCGGTCTTGGGACCGACCCTATTCAGCATCTTTATAAGAGACTTGGCAGAAGGGCTTCGAGGTAAAATAGCATTATTCGCCGATGACGCCAAACTAAGTAATGTAGTGGGCAAATGCACAACGGACGAAGATTCAATGCCCGACAACATGATGTATGACCTACTCCTACTGGAGCGCTGGTCTAGGACCTGGCAACTCAGCTTCAATGCCAAAAAATGCAAAGTCATGCACCTAGGCAACCATAATCCATGCAAGACTTATACTCTTAATGGTGAGATCCTAACAAGAACGGTAGCAGAACGGGACTTGGGGGTGATTGTCAGTGAGGACATGAAGGCTGCCAGTCAGGTAGAGCAGGCCTCATCCAAGGCAAGACAGATCCTAGGTTGCATACGTAGGGGTTTCGTCAGCCGTAAGCTGGAAGTCATTATGCCATTGTATAGATCCATGGTGAGGCCCCACCTGGAATACTGTGTGCAATTCTGGAGACCACATTATCGCAAAGATGTGCTGAGATTGGAGTCGGTTCAGAGAATGGCCACCCGGATGGTCTCGGGACTCAAAGATCTCCCGTACGAAGAAAGGTTAGACAAACTGCAGCTATACTCGCTTGAAGAGCGCAGAGAGAGGGGGGGACATGATCGAGACGTTCAAGTATCTCACGGGCTGCATCGAAGCGGAAGAAGATATCTTCTTTTTCAAGGGACCCACGGCAACAAGAGGGCATCCGTGGAAAATCAGAGGCGGGAAACTACGAGGTGACACCAGGAAATTCTTTTTCACTGAAAGGGTGGTTGATCGCTGGAATAGTCTTCCACTGCAGGTGATTGAGGCCAGCAGCGTGCCTGATTTTAAGGCCAAATGGGATCGACACGTGGGCTCTATTCACTAGGCAAAGGTAGGGGAGGGTCATTAGGGTGGGCAGACTAGATGGGCCGTGGCCCTTATCTGCCGTCTATTTCTATGTTTCTATGTTTCTTCTCTCCAGCTCTGATGTATCATTTTTAATGTTGGAAATATGTGGAGGTCCGCAAGTGTAGGGTAGTTGTAAGCGCCGAGGCTGTAAATAAACAGGGGGTTGCGTCTCTGCTGCCAAGCTTTTTGCCTCCCCCCCCCCCTCTTCCCTCCGGCTACGATGTGTCTTTTTCTGCTGTCAAGTTTTTTTGCCTTCCCCCCTCTTCCCTCCGGCTCTGAAGCGTCCTTTGTAAGTGCGCATGCACACTCCTGCCGGCCACAGACCTACTGATCACAGATCAGGGATCACGCAGGTAAGAATGCGCATGCGCACTTAGGGTTTTATTATAGTAGATGTTTTGGAAGGATTTTTTATTAATGTGCACGTGTTTGGCTGTTTGTCTATTTATGCTTATACGTATTTGTTGTAACACGCATAGATTTTGGGATATGCAGGATATAAATGTTTTAAATCAATCAATCAATCTGTAGCTTGGAATTTTAAACCCTGGGTTTATAGTTTGGAAAATAAGTAAAATGTATTCATTTGTGGATAGGTGGGGAAGGAATAGGAATCCATGAACTCAGAGTTGACTTCCTGCACTGTGAATTGAATAGTCTATTTTTAGAATACATGTTGTAGCTTATGCAGTGGTGCGATTCCGAAAGGATAGTTTAATGATTTCAGCTTATCAAGCTGATCAATTTATCAGCCACGCTTCTGATGTTAATAGAGAATGACACGGGGACAAATTTTCCCCTGTCCCCACTCATTTTCCCGTCCCAACCCCGCAAATTCTTTTCCTGTCCCTGCCCCATTCCTGCAAGTTCTGTCCTCATCTGCACAAGCCTTAAACACTTTAAAATCATAAGTGTTCGAGGCTTCTGCGGTTAAGGCGGAGCTTACAGGAATGGGGCAGGGACAAAACTCACGGAGACGGCACAGGGAAATTGATTTCATGCGGGAATGTGGACAAATTTGTCCCATTATCATTCTCTAGGTGTTAATTTAGTACAATGAGTCTAGATGAGCCACAGGGGAATAAAGGGCTGCTTGTTCTGGCCTGCCTTCCCTCTGAAATCACTTTCAGGTTGCAGGACCAGGAAGTGACAACAGAGGGAAAGCCAACTCCAGTGCAAGCAGCAGGCCAGAGAAGCTGCTCCTGCTGGTGAAGATTTAAAGAGGTACCAGGGGTGGAGGGGAGGAGTGAGTGTGGCATGGGGGGTGCAGAAGTTGCAGGGGGGGGGGGCAGAGAAGGAGTGGGGAAGGGCAGAGAGGAGGGCATGGGGAGGGCACTACCACCGGGCGCCTCATACCCTCGCTATGCCATGCCACGCCACTGGTTGGAACATGGAAGTTTATTAAAGGAGAGAGATTTAGCCTCTGCCCTGTTCTCCAAGAGCAAGGAAGCCCATAAACGCAATGCAAATGGCCATTACTCCACTCCAGACTGACATCAAGGCTAGATTCAACAAAGCTTATAAGAGTATCTGAGTTCCCTGCATTAAAAGATCACTCAAGTATTTGGACCTCAGTTAATTAAGCAACTTAAACACCCTAGTTGGCAGTGTCAAAAGAGGGTCAAAGATTACCTTTTTATCTTCGCAATTAGTCACTCCAGATCAGAGGAAGTGTGGGGAAGCTTGCGGCTTCCTCTGCCAGAACTGCTCTCTGAGAATATTGATTTCTACATTCTGCAACAACAAAATTGGCAATTAAAAAAAAAAAGAGAAAAAGCAGAATTCAAACTGAAAGACACATCTCTCTCATTGGATGAATGCTTTGGCTGGGAAGATAAAGGATCTTTTAAGTGCCAGCTCTTTCCTGTGACGTCTGTTTGTCTTTGTGAACTTTTTGCAAAAGTGCAATGCCAAGTTAAGTTTTGCACCCTGACAAGGTTATCGACACAGATTTCACAACCGGAACTGCTTGCCCATGAAAGTCGACTAAATGCAAAGACCAAGATTTAGCATTCATATTGCATTGTCAGTGGACAGAGAGCAGGCCAAGAAATGCACCATTCTTGCAGTAGCACTATTCCAAAGGATTGAAAATTTAGAATCACAGGGACTTATTGAAGGTCACAAAGATCTAAAACAGGGGTCTCAATGTCCCTCCTTGAGGGCCACAATCCAGCCGGGTTTTCAGGATTACCCCAGTGAATATGCATGAGATCTATGTGCATGCACTGCTTTCAATGCATATTCATTGGGGAAATCTAGAAAACCCAACTGGATTGCGGCCCTCAAGGAGTCAAAGTGTCAAAGCTTTGCACTCTCATTTCCTGGCTCTTTAGGTAAAATTAAGGTTACCATATGTGTGAAGACTAAAAAGAGGACCCACAGCCCCGCCCACACTCCACCCACAGCCCCGTCCATATTCCACCCACAGTCTCCCTCCAATCTTCCTCTCCTGTGGGTGCTTCTCTCTCTCCTTTGAACCGCCTCTACTGTGGGTACTTCTTTCTTTCCTACTTTTCTCTCTCTCTCTCTCTCTCTCTCTCCTTCCAACCTCCTCTCCTGCTGTTTCTGTCTCTCCCCTCCCATCCAGCACTCCCCTACTCCATGTTCTTTTCTCCAGCACTCTCTCTTTTCCATGTTTCTCCAGCCCTCTATGCTGTTTCTCCAGCCCTCTCCCCCTCTCCCTTCCTAATGTTGATTCTTCAACCCTCCCTCCTCCAACCTCAGAAGATACTTCGCCTCATAACCTCTCTCTTCCCACACCCGCCTCTTCCACCTATCTCCTCCCTGGCCACTTCAACTTTGAATATTTAGGCAGCTGGCAGTGGCAATGAGGGGAGCCTGGCCCAGAAGCCACATCTCTGCATCAATTTCCTGTTCCTGGTAGAACCTGCAGCGAGGTGGCTTCCAGAGTAGGCTGATAGCAGCAGGCTCCCCTTGGTGCCACTGCCAGCTTCCCAAATATTCAAAGTTGCAGTGGCTGGGGAGGAGGTGGGGGAGGGGAGGGGGGGAGTTGGGTGAGCCGGCTAAACCCAAACAGACACCTCCATAAAAAAACAACAAAAAAAATGTCTGGACAACAGTCTTCTAAAAACAGGTCATGTCCAGGTTTTTCCAGATGCATGTTAACCCTAGCTAAAATAATATTCACTTCCCACAAAGAGAAATCAGTCCTGAACAGGAACAGCTGTGTACTGCTATATCAGCCTTAAATCTCCCAAACATAAATTTAAAATCTGAACGAGGCTCCTTCTGCATTATTCTATCTTGTTTTCCCTTCATCAGTATTTTATGAAAGCTTCATCCATCATTACCAAGAAAGTGAAAAACTGTTTACGCATATGGCTCAGGTCCAAGCAAATCTGATGAACAACTGACAGAGCTTTATAACAAATTCTCTGCTGAACAGGTAACCAATGTAGAGCTTTCGAAAGTGGAGTAATATGGTCAATCTTAGGAATACTCATTAGCAATCTAGCCGCTGAATTCATTAGAAGTTGCACAGGTTGACATGTTTTCTTTGAAAATCCAAGATACAGAAGATTGTAGTAATCGATTCGAGATAGCAATAACGCGTGATGACAGAGCGAAAATCCACAGGCAGGAGCGTCGGTTTTAATCTAAATAAGATGTGAAGTTGTAGCACTTTAGCTATGTGTTGTTTCATAGAGAGCTGAGAATCTAACCAATACCCCAAGAGCCAACATCTCAGGCTTTACCAGTAATTTTGTGCCCATAATTGTAAGTATTGTAGGATTACCTACAATACCAGTGTCTCCCACAAGCAAAACCTCAGTTTTTCCATATTTAGCTGTAGGCCATGCTGCCCCATTCACACTGTTATTTCATGCCTATAGCTATTCAAGTTTATCTCTTGTTTCCTGCAAATTCCCTATAGGGAAAAAGAACAAGATGTCATCTGCATACAGGCAGTATTCTACTCCTAAAGCACAAAATAACTTTCCCAAAGTAATCTTGAACCCAGAGGATCTAGAATCAGGAAATACTAGTAAATACTGAAGAACTAAGGCCAGTACTGGGCAGACTTGCACGGTCTGTGTCTGTGTATGGCCGTTTGGGTGGAGGATGGGCTGGGGAAGGCTTCAATGACTGGGATGGTGTAGATGGACTGGAGTGAGCTTTGACGGAGGCTTCAGTAATTGGAACTAAAGAACAGTACCGGGCAGAACTTTGGATTCTTGCCCAGAAATAGCTAAGAAAACCCCCCCAACAAAAACAAATTTTTAGATAGAATCAGGTTGGGCAGACTGGATGGACCATTTGGGTCTTTATCTGCCGTCATCTACTATGTTATTATGTATATTTTAAATAACAATGAAGACAGTGCAGAATCCTGCATTATCTGGTTAATGTGGCACTGGCTAACACATGGCCACTTAAGTCGGTATTCAAAACTTAAGCAACCATGGGTTGCCGTGTAAAACTAGGACTGTACTTACACAGTTAATGGTGTTTGTATACATTAGCAACTCCACTTTGTCTTTTCCTGTTGTGTAATCCCAATGTTGCAACTGTAATGCTATTGTTTCTGTCTTCCTGAGAATTCAGCAATAACGTTTTTGATCAAAAGAAAAAGCAGGACGGTGTTTTATGCAATTTCATTTATGCAGTTAACCTGGCTGGTTAGACACGGGATATCACCACCAGCCAAATGCCAACTCCGCCTCCTGAACACCCCCCAAATAGCTGGTTTATCACATAGGCACTATCCGCTCATTTTCAGCAGCGATAACCACCGCTGACAATTAGTGGAGCAAGCGATTTAACCTGTCAGTGGCTGTTCTGGCAAGTTTCATCATTTTAATATCGACCAGGATATCTTTATAACAATAAAGAGGAAAATGGAGGATGCAATATCCAGCATTTCTTTAGCTAATTTAGACCTTGATGTTCAATGCCGACCCCTATCTGTGTCTGAAATCAAAAGGGCCTGGAATAGGCATGTGGGATCTTTTAGAGAGAGGAAGAGATAATGGTTACTGTGGATGGGCAGACTGGATGGCTCATTTGGTCTTTATCTGCCATCATGTTTCTATAACCATAAGGCTCTATGACATCACAATGCAGGTATAAAGAGCCTTAGCCAATAGGAAGAGGAGGAGATAGTGGAAGCTGTGGATGGGCCATTTGGCCTTTATCTGCCATCATGTTATAATGTTTCTTTGACCATAAAGCTCTATGACATCACAATGCAGGAGTAAAGAGCCTCAGCCAATAGGGAGAGGAGGAGATAGTGGACGGGCCATTTGGCCTTTATCTGTCATCATGTTACAATGTTTCTTTAACCATAAAGCTCTATGGATTTGCATGCACTGCCTCCTTGAGATGCAAATCTATCTCACGCATATTTATTGTGGATATTCTGAAAACCTGACCTGGCTCTGGCTCTCGAGGACCGGAATTGCCTACCCCTGCTCTAAGGTATACATATTCAGGGCTTCCTGTCTCTCCTCATATATCTTTTGGCTCTCCTCTGGACAGCTTCAAGCCTTTTTGTGTCCTTCGCCAAATATGGTCTTCAAAACTGAACACAATACTCCAAGTGGGGCCTCACCAATGACCTGTACAGGGGCATCAACACCTTCTTCCTTCTACTGGCTACGCCTCTCTTTATACAGCCCAGAATCCTTCTGGCAGCAGCCACTGCCTTGTCACACTGTTTTTTCGCCTTTAGATCTTCGGACACTATCACCCCAAGGTCCCTCTCCCCGTCCGTGCATATCAGCTTCTCTCCTCCCAGCATATACGGTTCCTTCCTATTATTAATCCCCAAATGCATTACTCTGCATTTCTTTGCATTGAATTTTAGTTGCCAGGCATTAGGCCATTCCTCTAACTTTTGCAGATCCTTTTTCATAATTTCCACTCCCTCTTGATATCATCTGCAAAAAGGCACACTTTTCCTTCTATCCCTTCAGCAATGTCACTCACAAACATATTGAACAGGATCGGCCCTATCACCGAACCCTGAGGGACTTCATTACTCATCTTTCCTTCCTCCGAGCGACTTCCACTAACCACCACCCTCTAGTTTCTGTCTGACAGCCAGTTTCTAACCCAGTTCACCACTTTGGGTCTTAATTACAGCCCTTCAAGTTTGTTCAAGAGCCTCCTATGAGGAACCATGTCAAAGGCTTTGCTGAAATTTAAGTAAATGACATGTAGCATATGTCCTCGATCCAGTTCTCCAGTCACCCAATCAAAAAATTCAATCAGGTTCGTTTGGCACAATTTACCTTTAGTAAAGCCATGTTGCCTCGGATCCTGTAACCCATTAGATTCAAGGAAATACACTATCCTTTCTTTCAGCAACACTTCCATTATTTTTCCAACAACTGAAGTGAGGCTCACCGGCCTGTAGTTTCCCGCTTCATCCCTGTGACCACTTTTATGAATAGGGACCACATCCGCTCTCCTCCAATCCCCAGGAATCACTCCCGTCTCCAGAGATTTGTTGAACAAGTCTTTAATAGGACCCGCCAGAACCTCTCTGAGCTCCCTCAGTATCCTGGGATGGATCCCATCTGGTCCCATCGCTTTGTCCACCTTTTATGCTGCTTCTTATCTTTGACCTCTGCTAATTTCCTAGTACTGGACCAAGCCTGTTTTGCATGCTCCTGGGGGGGGAGGGGAAGGGGGAAAGGCTGGAGGAGACAGAATACCTGTAGGCTAGAGAAAGCAAGAGAGAGTATGGAGCAGGGGCAAAGTAGAGGGTAGGGTTAAAGGTTGGAGCTTGGGTCCCCAAACAAAAAGATGTTCCACTAGCTCTGATCCGTACTAAACAGGCAAACCAGAATGCAAACGCAAGAGAGCTGCTTTCCTGAACCACAAAATCTAAGACCATATGCTAGCAAAGAAAACAGTCATAAGAACGTGAGGAGCAATTTTACAATCTGTTTCAGACAAAAAAAAAAAAAAAAAAGCTGTTCAGTAAATTAGACAGTCTGAAATCCTAAAATGGAACAAGCTGAATTCTGAAATTTACAAAGGAAAAGAACAGGAAACATGGCAATATAACAATTCTCTATTTTGGTGGTCAGTTTCCTAACGACTTGATTAAAAGGTTCTTTTTTATTCTTCCTTCCTCCTCCCCCCCCTCCAAATGCACACCAAAGAACAATGACTTTTTTCGCATCCCCCTGCAAACCACTCGTCTGATGAGAACTATTGAGGGCCTCTGAGCCAGAAAGCCCAGCTCTTCTCTGCAAAGCACAAGGCAGCCCTAGTGTATAGTGAATCAACTTAGCGAGGCTTAAGGCCACATCGACGGATGCTAATGCTAATTAAAAAGCACTCCGCTTCAGCATTAGGCAATTGCCTTCTTTAAAACGAGGTCATTGTGGCTGTTGAAGCTTCCATTATTTGGGTCAGATTTGTGTCTATGGTGCTTATGGATCTGGACTGTTGCACTAGTCTGACCGAGATTCCAGCCACATATGTCTCGTTCAGGGGTGTCAAAAGTTCCTCCTCGAGAGTCGCAATCCAGTCGGGTTTTCGGGATTTCCCCAATGAATATATGCATGAGATCTATTTGCATGCACTGCTTTCATGGTATGCTAATAGATCTCATGCATATTCATTGGGGAAATCCTGAAAACCTGAGTGGATTGCGGCCCTCCAGGAGGGACTTTGACACCCCTGGTCTAGTTGATTTGAACATATCACGGCAGTCAGTGAGTCTGAACTGGTTACCAGTGCAGTCTGCAGTGTTGGTCAAAGTACTTAAGTAAAAAGAAATGCATGTTTTAATACTTACGTTACAGTGAATAACACAATAAAAATGCACTTAAATGAAAGAAAAAAAAAAAAGTTATTGCCAAATATAATACTTTCTGAGTAAAAGAACCATGACTACGATGAATGCAGCTAATGTTCATGTTTTTATTTTATGTCAAAAAACCAATGCTCTCCTAATCCTTAAAACTAATATCATAAATGAAAAGAGTACACCAACAACAAGGTCATATCCGCAGATAGTTAGACCATGAGTATAAGGAAAACCATCACAGCACTCACTTGTTCCCCAATTACCAACCTACCTATCTATGAATCCTTTATAGAAATCTATTTCTCTCATGAGGGCATGTTAATAATAATAATAATAATTTATTTTTTTGTATACCGCCATACCCAGGGAGTTCTAGGCGGTTCACAACAAATAGATGAATTACATACAGTGCGATTGAAAAGAGAAGAACATAACAAGGCAATCGAAAGGTCAAAACTAGTTTACATTGACAATTTAGGTGAGGGAAGGGCTAATACAGAGCACATACAGTATGTACTGTAAGAGAATACAATTGCCACACTCTTCTCCAATACGATAGCAGAAGTGAGCCAAGTATAGGACAATGAGGTCATTGTGACATCACTGATGAGGCTGCCTCTTAGGCATTGGTGGAATGAGGCATTATGACATCACAACAGGAGCCCTGGAATGTTGCTACTATTTGGAATTCTGGCAGGCATTATGACATCACAACAGGAGCCCTGGAATGTTGCTACTATTTGGAATTCTGGCAGGCATTATGACATCACAACAGGAGCCCTGGAATGTTGCTACTATTTGGAATTCTGGCAGGCATTATGACGTCAGGGAAAGGGATTGAGACTTGTATACTGCCTTTTTGTAGTTTTACAACCACACTCAAAGGCAGTTTACATACAGATACTTCAAGCATTTTCCTGTCTGTCCTGGTGGGCTCACAGTCTATCTAATGTACCTGGGGCAGTCAGGGTCACAGAAAGCAGCACTACACCACACTCTCCTCACAGTAAGAGTCTCCCTCCTTGGAGATTCCTTCTGTGACTTCCTGTTCTAGTGTATTCTGTTCCGGAAAAAAGTTGACTTCTTATGCATTGATATCTTTGAGTTTTTGAATGTCTTTTCGTCACATTCCCTTATCTCTCCTCCTCAGTATACCTACTCGTATTTAGTTTTTACATCTTACCCTTGCAGAATTCTTTCAGTGCTCCCTGCCTTCCGACAACCGAAGTGCTAACTCCTGATTAGCTTCAACCGTGGCCACGGCTGTATCAAGCTGCTGCTCTGGGTGAAGTGATAACGTGAAATTAAAATGTCACACAAGAAATGAGGCTTAGCGGAGATGTTGATGCAAGCAGGCTCCTTTCACACGTACACCTGCGGAGACTGCTTCATTTCATTTCCTCCCTATTTCTGACGGGGGACCTTAGTCATCCAGTAAATTCTTTCTTTAAGAACATAAGAAGTTGCCTCCGCTGAGGCAGACCAGAGGTCCATCTCGCTCAGCGGTCCGCTCCCGCGGTGGCCCATCAGGCCCATTGCCTGAGCAGTGGTCCCAGACTATTCCTAAAACTACCTCTACTCCTATCTGTACCCCTCAATCCCTTTATCCTCCAGGAACCTATCCAAACCTTCTTTGAAGCCTTGTAACGTGCTCCGGCCTATCACAGCCTCTGGAAGCGCATTCCATGTATCCACCACCCTCTGGGTGAAAAAGAACTTTCTGGCATTTGTTCTAAACCTGTCCCCTTTTAATTTCTTCGAGTGCCCTCTTGTACTTGTGGTTCCCCATAATCTGAAAAATCTGTCCCTGTCTACCCTTTCTATACCCTTCAGGATCTTGAAGGTTTCTATCATGTCTCCTCTAAGTCTCCGCTTTTCCAGGGAGAACAGCCCCAGTTTTTTCAATCTGTCAGTATATGAGAGGTTTTCCATACCCTTAATCAGTTTAGTTGCCCTTCTCTGGACTCCCTCAAGTACCGCCATGTCCTTCTTGAGGTACGGCGACCATGCCTGGACACAGTATTCCAGATGCGGGCGCACCATTGCACGATACAGTGGCAGGATGACCTCCTTCGTCCTGGTCGTGATACCCTTCTTAATGATACCCAACATTTTGTTTGCTTTTCTTGAGGCTGTGGCGCACTGTGCCGACGCCTTCAGGGTTGTGTCTACCATCACTTTTAGAATCTAAAGTTTTCCTCTATCCCATAATTTGCTTTCTGTATAGATTTCTTTTGGGGGGGGCAATTTTTTAACAAGGGCATCTTTAGCTGGGCACCCCAATAATGTGTGAAAGATATCTATTCTAAAGCAACACTTGGGCACCTGGTATTGCCATGTTTAGCTGTTACATGCCCACAGAAATAGCTAAGAAAAAAACCCATGGGATAGGGGGGGATTCCCGCGAGCCTCGTTCCCGTACAGACCTCTACTATGGACATGTTAGCGTTTAGCGTTTGCTAAAAGAACCCCCTAATTTTAATTTTTCTTTAAATCGTGCCAGTATTGCTGAGCGGCATATCCTCTGAACTCTACCACAGGAATGACATTATGGGCTCCTTTTACAAAGGTGCGCTGGGGCCTTAACGTGCGACAATAGCGTGCATTAAATTCCTGAGCGCGCTAGCCACTACCGCCTCCTTTTTTTTTCGGCTAGAGCGCGCGGTAATTTTGTGCGTGCGCTAAAAACCCTAGCGCACCTTCGTAAAAGGAGCCCTATGTGCAAAATGTACTTTCCAGCTGCAAATGCAATTAATTCTCTGGGATGTCTTATGTGCGGCTCCTCCGTTAGCGCCCTCTCATCCTGCCCGCTTTACCACCTCCAATCAGAGGAGACAGTCAGCTGGAAAGCTATTTTTGGGCCATTCCATATGTTGTACTCTGTAGCTGTGCAAATCACACAACCCTTCGTACAGTGGTGGATTCCAAAAAGTCCAGTTTTAATGCTGACCACTGAGAAATAACACAGTGTGGCCTGGACTCTGAAGATTTGACTCATTCCCCTCCGGCTATGTGCCCATGAATAATTCTGACTCAATGTTGTTGCCTCCCTTTCCTGCAAGTGGTTTCCTCCATTAACAGGACACTACACTTAAAAGACCAGAAGCCCTCCTTGAATCACACTGACAATGGTTTTCATTAAAGGTGATAGAGTAAGATGAATTAATACAGACAGGCAGGTGTTACACTTCTTTTCTCAACGTGTAAGCTAAAGCAGAGCCCACACAGACTGTGTGGATCCGAGAAGCCGAGAGGGCCAGTCTGCAGAGCTGCTGGAATGTTCTACTGAACGTTCCTTTCTAGATATATAATCATAACTGGCTTCTTCTAGTTCTTTTGATACTGGTGGAAAAATACAGGTAGACCAAATAACAGCAAAGAAGCATCTTCTGTTCAGGCCTGAATGCTAATGTTTAAGGGGGGGGGGGGAGGGACACCATCTGTCTTCAATTTAACACAGAGTCGCCAAGAATAACATGGCATTCATTAGTCCGTTCTCCAAAACACAACTCTACCATCTGCAAGCTAGCACTTCAACTAAACAGAAGGCATCCAGTACCCAGAGATCCCAATGTTCGTGCTAAATCCTGTTGTCAGAGAATAGATTACAGCCGAAGTATTGCTCAGAAAGAGACCCCACCTGGGACCTGAAGATTTTAGAGACGTTTTTTTGCTTGTATGTTTTGGCATTGCACTACAATATAAAACCAGAAAATAAAGTCATCTTAAAATTTACACTAAACACCTGTACTGGACCTCTTTACCCCTCTACCCTCCATGCCTCAATCAGCCGCTCGGCTGAGGCTTGGGTGACCCAGGTCAGGGCTCGGGCTACTCCAGTCCAGGTCTTACCCGGTCACAGTATTTAAGGAGAGAGGAGAGATATTGAGGGGCGCAGAATGAACACACTTGTAGGTCAGTAAGAGGAGCTTGAACTGTATGCGAAGGCGGATAGGGAGCCAGTGAAGTGACTTAAGGAGAGGGGTGACATGAGCGTAGCGAGGTTGGTAGAAGATGAGTCGTTCAGCAGAGTTTTGCACAGATTGCAGGGGGGGAGAGGCGGCCCTGCGGGAGACCAGTTAGAAGTAGATTGCTGTGATCTAAGCATGAGGTTACGAGAGTTGGACAAGGGCCCAGGTAATGTGCTCAGAGAGGAAGGGGCAATTTGTTGGATGTGCATGGAAGATGAGAAGTCAGAATCGAAGACAACTCCCAAGGTTGCGAGCAGAGGAGACTGGAACGGTGACAGTATTATTTACAGAGACGGAGAACAGAAATCAAAGTGGTATTGATAGCTAGCTTCCAGGCTTCTCCTATCCCCATCACATACACACTCTCCCCACAGGCTCAGCCTTCTGCTGAAAATAATCCGAATTCCCAGAGGTGCAATCTAAGTCGTTAAAAAAAAAAAAAAAAAAAAATCCCCAAACAGAAGCACAATCTTTTCATAATGAGGACTCTTCTTGCAAACTCCTCCTCCCTATGAGCTGATTGCAGTGCTTAAAAATCACAAATGTGCTGTAGTGAGAAAAGCAGTGTTTTAGCCAATTTATCGCAATCAGTCAAAATTGCCAAATGGCACACTACAGACTCCCGAAGTGAATGCACATACAAAGAATATTTCACAGTTCAGAGAAGGGTAAATTGCCTTTATCGGAACAGTTTGTTCGTGCCCAGTATTTTGAGAAATGAGTGTCGTGCCTCTCCAGTTTTGTGACTCTCAAATCACCAGAGCTGCTTCCTTACCTAGTCGTAAAGCGTTCTCATTTCCATCCGCTGCCTTCAGCTCCTCACAGCCAACCCCTGCCTAAAAAGTGCGTGCTCCAAGGCATCTGGAGTTCATTAGCCCTCTACGCAAAGCTTTCTGCTCTTTACTAAATTGTGTTCTGTGGCGGGTTTAATACTATTCCAATCTATGGTAATGTTATTCCAGGAACAGTCTGACGAAACCGTTGTTTTCTTGAACCAGCCAGGATAGCAGGATAGCCACGTCTGGTACCGGAGTTGGGAAAACACCGTCTGTAAGGATTTACATTATTTCATTTGGGAGATTTGATTGGGGGTATGAGATCTAAAATGTCACTTGTAGATCTGTGGTGCTGGAAGCATTCAAAGAGTGGAGTCTCAATGCTATGATTTGGTGTTTCTTTTAGCTTCGCTGCTTTAATATTTATATGGCTGCCAAACATCTCCTTTTATGCCTTCCTCATTTGCACACGTAAGCACTAGGTTTTCACCACCTGGTGCCCACACAATTAGGGCCCCTTCTAGCTTTACCTTGCGTCTGGGTATCACCGCCATTCAAGTTTCTACATGTCACTTTTCGGTCCACTTCAACACGTATGGCTTTTGCACGAGTCCCATCCTTGTCCTCTTTTGCCTTTTTCCATCTCATACATTTACATAGGACCCCGGAAGAAAGTCTCTTTTTGACCGAAACACGGCCCGTGTCGGGTCTATATCACAGTTCATTTACTGTGTATTTCTTTGTTGTTTACTTCACCATTTACATTGTGACTGGTTGAATACAAAACGTAAATAAAGAACTTCATCAAGATCATCAGTTCCACAGATGTTCTTTTTGTTTTTGCTCGCATGCGTTTTGTGTGGAACTTTCTGGTGGACTGTTTGTTTGTTCTCTGCCAAACATCTTCACCAGTTTCTTGGTATATTCTCCTGATGACCCAATAATCCTTGATTTGTGGACCACATGACCGGTGGCGTGGAAAGAGAGCCGATGTAGTTGGCAACCTCGCACGTGGGTTGAACAAGGAAAGGGAGATATAATAGAGATCTATAAAATACTGAGTGGAGTGGACCATTTTGGGGGGCACCGCTACCCCCTGCCTCTTCCCATTCCTCCCCTCCACGCATGTGCCCCCTTCCCTTCCCCCTTACCTCTGGTTGAAGAAGCGGTTCGCGGCGGTCAACAACATGCTCTTCACGACCCCCATCGGCTCTCCCACTGACGTCGCTTCTGAGTGCCGTACATAGGAAGTGACATCAGAGGGAGAGCCGACGGGGTCGCGAGGAGCGTGTTGACCGCTGTGAGCAACAGCCTCAACTAGAGGTAGGGGAAAAGGAAGGAGAGGGCGCACGAGGAAGGCAGGATCGGGGAAGGAGCGAGGGGTGGAGAGGAGGGTGGGGGAGGGGAGCCACCACCCCAGGCACCTCTCACCCTCGTTACCCCACTGCTTCCGAGCAAAACTTCAAGAGAGAACACCCAGCACGATAGACTGTCCACTTCAGCGCTGGGAAGATGAGACACCGTACGTGAATGAAAGCTACACAACAAAAGCGATTAGCTGCGACAAGAACAAAGAAGAGGCTTTGTCCTAGGAAAATTAAATTCCTCTTTAAATCCTTGCGTTATGGTTGTCTCATGCGTGAAATAATCTTTCGCAGGCTCTCTGCTGATAAGCTGTATTGTGCTCAAGTGATTGTCATTCAGAAAGGAGGAAGGCTGCACTATGAATACAGGAAAAGAAAGTTAATTATATCAGGCAGAGTGTGCGGTTTACTCCACAGTTGATGTTTCTGCTTTGCCAGTGACAGCATGAACTGGTGTTAAGTAATTAAATTACAGACACGCTGGTTGTCCGGACCTGAATGTTTTATTCTTTAGAGCTGGGTTTCCCCAAGTCTAGGGTTACCGGATTTCCTCTTGCAGAAAAAGAGAGGGCACGTGACCCCACCCTATTCCACCCCTGGCCCCGCCCTATTCTGTTCCAGACCCCGCCCCATTCTACCTCTGGCCCCGTCCCATTCCACCGCAGCCCCGCCCCCACACAAACCTTGTGTCTCTTTTCCCAAGCTCGGGCCCACGTCTAGAGAGCCTTTGAACACGATGACATCATACCCATGCGCACATGCATGTGATGTCATCACGTCAACATCCACACATGCGCAGAGGCCCTCCAGATGTGGTCCCAAGCTCAGTGCCTTCCAAAACCCAAACTGATGACAAATATCGTCCTACTTGAGGCCGTGACACCAATAACACTTCACGACATTCATTCCTACCAGAACCTGGCCTTGGTCACACGTGCAGAACACAGATAAACCCTATGCAAATATAAGACCGCAAACTAAGATGCCAGACGCTGTATTTCTTCCTCAACAGTAATAACTGGTTAGCGTGGGACTGGAAACCACCTATTTCCTGGTGTTCTGAGGATAGAGTCAGCACTTGATCAGCTAAGTGTCAATATCTAGCACTATCGTTCCCGTGGCAACCCATAGCCAGTTAAGTGCTAAATATTGCACTTAACGGCTAGGCATCAGCTGACTCCGCAAACTCGTAAAGTCGATGCTGAAGCCTGGAATGGCCCAGCATCGAATTTTCGAGTTTAATGCCAGTGGTGGTCAGCAAAATGCTGATTGCTGCCAGCTGGATATCGGGCCCAGTGTGTTTGAAAGGCCTGACATTGAACGTGGCTTTAGGGACTGACTGATGATGCTACGAAAAGAAGTCTAGAATCTTCTTTCAAACTATCTATCGCATAAATATTGTAATGCCCAGCACATGCTTAAAAATTAACTGCCTTCTAGCTTTCACACAGGCTGGCCTGGCTTCAGAAGTGTGGCGCCAGCTTTTTTTTTTTTTTTTTCCTGTTCTGTTGCTCTTGTGTCAGCGTTTTGACCTTTGAGTCACTGCCTAGTGTGTATCGCAATGCACATGCATCTAATTTGTAGAGACCTTAGCAGAGAGAGGAAGGAAGGCAGCTGGGATGAATTCTCACCAAGCACCCTTGGTTTTAATTCGTGTTCTGACAACTCTTCGAGGATTGCTTGTTCTAGAGACGTATTGCCCTTTATTATTGTGGAAGTGGCATGGAACAAGCGACTGTGCTATTTTGATCTAGAAAGTCCTCTTGATGTGTCCTTGAGAGTGATATATGACCCCAGAAACAGGCACCCAGCCAAGACCTCGGCTGTTTCATGCTTCCTCTGGTCCAATCTGTGGCCTTCTCCGTTCCTTTTTGGTTTTGCTCTATAGACTTAGCATTTTTCCGAACCAGAGGTAGGAGCAAGCAATGGTCCCTAAGGTTTAGGGAGCCTGTGGCCCAGTGCCAATAAAGGAGTGACTCAACAGTTTGTTGCAAAGGGAAGGCAGAGCGTGTGACTGGAGAATACCCTTGGACGAGGGAGGGCAAAGTAGCTGAGAACCTTCCATTTCATAAGAACAGAAGAATTGCCATACTGGGACAGACTGAAGACCCATCAAGCCCAGAATCCTGATTCCTACAGCGACTAATCCAGGTCCAAAATACCTGGCTAGATCCCAAGTAGTAAAACAGATTTTATGCTGCTTATCCTAGGACTAAGCAGTAGATTTAGTGGAGTGATAAGGGGATGGGGTAGACCACCTGGGCACCTCTCATCACCCCCCACGCCATACTTGCACCCTCCCCCACCCTGTACCGCTTTAAATCTTTGCCAGCATGAGAAACTTTTCCTGCCTGCTGCTCATGTAGGCCTGGATCCCCTTTGAAATCACTTCTGCGTTGTGGGTCCAGGAAGTGACATCAGAGGGAAAGCAAACGGCGCAAACAGCAGGCCAGAGAAGCTGCTCGCACTGACAAAGATTTAAAGAGGTATGGGGAGGAAAGGGAGGGCACAAGTATGGTGTGTGTGGGGGGGGAAGGAGTGGGGGCTGGGATGGAGAAGAGGGTGCAGGGGGGCGTCTCCTACCCTCACTACGCCACTAAGTGGTTTTCCGCAAACCATCTCAATAATGGCCTATGGACTTCTCTTTTAGGAAATTATCCAAACCTTTTTTAAACCCTGCTAAGCTAACTGATTTCACCACATTCTCCAGCAACAAATTCCAGAGTTTAATTGCATGTTGTGTGAAGAAATATTTTCTCCAGTTTGTTTTAAATCTACTATTTAGTAGCTTTATCACATGGCCCCTAATCCTAGTATTTTTGGAAAGTGTAAACAAGCGCTCCAGTCTATGAATTTACCCTGAACCAGTCGCTCCATAAAGCAGTTCTTGATTTCATCAAGGAATTTAATTTATTTATTTTATTTTGTTACATGACCCAAAACATCTCTTTTTATAGAAGCTCGACTCGGTTAACAATAATTTAGAAAGATACACTAAAAGAAAACAACAAGAACTAAAAGAGGATTAATTTCCAAAATGTTTAGCAATATTAGCAGCCAATTATTGGTGCAAATTGGTTCATTATTCAATTAAATTGTGTGTGCAAACTGGGCCTGCACCCAAATTTGAACATGCAATTTTTGAGCGCCTTATGCAGATATATAGAATCCAGGGGTTAGTACACACATTTCCATGTCCAAAGTTATAGAAAATGTTAGTTACACACATATCTTAATTGAATAATTTGATGCTAATTGGCTTCAGCAACCAATTGACTATAACTGGTGTTAATTAGTACTAATTAGGAGTTGTGTGTGTAACAGTACTAAGGGCTGGATTCACTAACCTGCCCGATCGGGCCCAACCCGGGCAGGTCCGACGAATTCATGAAAGTAAAATATGCAGATGGGGCGTTCAGAGGAGCGCCCCCATCTGCCTACATGGATGGCGCATGCGCAGACCATCCGTAGATGGTCTGCGCATGCCCATAGGAGCTGCAATTTTTTTTCTTTTTAGTAGTTTTGAGCCCTGCGAGGCTGTGGTTTTAACCTGCTTTAAACCCGCGGGTTAAAACCACGGGCTCGTAGGGCGGGGAAGGGCATTGCAGGGCGTTGGATTTCGGGGCAGAGAGCAGGAGATTTGTGCTTGAGTTGGGGCAGAGAGCAGAATAGGCAGTCGGAAACCACTGACCAACTGGTCCCCAGCAGTCGCTTTTGGAGTTGATCGGCCAGCCCAGTCGGCTCTGAAACTTTCTTTTGTGAATCGCGTCCCTGCCTACTTTGCATGCATTTCTCCTCATTTGCGTGCACGGATTCGAAGCGGATCGCAGGAGAGAAATCTGGTTAAGGCTCGCAAAACGATCGATACGCGATCGGTTTGATTAGTTGGTATTCTACAAAATCTGTTTATTCAGTTTTCTATACCGTTCTCCCCAGGGAGCTCAGAACGGTTTACATGAATTTATTCAGGTACTCAAGCATATTTTGCTGTCTGTCTCTCCAGGCTCACAATCTATCTAATGTATCTGGGGCAATGGGGGGATTAAGTGACTTCCAGCGTGGGTTTGAACCCACAACCTCAGTGTGCTGAGGTTGTATCGATAACTACTGCACCACTCTACAAATCAAAATGTAGTAAAAGTGAGCCAGGTAAAGGACAATCAAGCCATTGTGACATCACTGATGAGGTTGGCTCTTAGGCATTGGTGGAATGAGGCATTGTGACATCACAATCTCAGCTCTGGAATGTTGCCACTCTTTGGGTTTCTGCCAGATACTTGGGATCTGGGTTGGCCACTGTTGGAAACAGGATACTTGATGGACCTTCGGTCTGTTCCAATATGGCAGCTCTTATGTGAGCCAAGAATAGGACAATCAAGCCATTGTGACATCACTGCTGAGGTTGGCTCTTAGGCATTGGTGGAATGAGGCATTGTGATGTCACAATACCAGCTCTGGTTCTCAGAGGCTGAAACTTTTCACACTATTTATTCAATGTTCTACACTATTCTCCCAGGGGAGCTCAAAACAGTTTTTCATGAATTTATTCAGGTACTCAATCATTTTTTCCCTGTGTACCCTGATGGGCTCACAATCTAACTAATGTACCTGGGGCAATGGGGGATTAAGTGACTTGCCAGGGTCACAAGGTTTGAACCCACAACCTCATGGTGCTGAGCCACAATTTCCATAGCGCACAATTGGAAGGGAGGGCATGGGCTAGGGTGGGGCATGGGCAGACTGGAGACATGCCTGGCACTTATGCACACATCGTATAGAATGTTTGCTGTAATGCGCTTAACTGCCATTTAGCTAGTGTATGTGCTGGCGCCTAAGGTTCGCAGGACGGTAATTGTGTATCCACTTGCAGCTTGTGCCTGCGCGCATCGTCCTGGTGCCCCCATGAGAATTACCACCCTATCTTCAAATAGTGCATGCTATTAATGGTCTTCATTTTGAAACAAAAACGAAAAGAAAACCCCCTCGAAAAGACATAAAAATGTTATAGCTGCCCATCCCTGATATCTCTGGGTTGGGTTTTTTGTTTTTTTTGGGGGGGGGGTTAAAAGCTTTTATTTCCAAGCAGAGATACAAAATAGTAAATTCCCTTTTATCTCAGAAAATGTTTACAACTTTAAATCTGGACAGGAAAGTAAGGAAATTGAATTTACGGGTCACCGCTTTTACGGGGTTTGTCACATCCTCGCAAGGATTTTTCACTTTATCTCTCTGCTTGGTAGACTGGCAAAGATGAATGAAACAGCAGGATTGGCTGTTCCTGCTGATCTTGACCAACTTCAAAACTGTCAACTTGATAGTGTGACACACCAGGCCCTTACCGCTTCAAATCCATGCTTAGAAAACAATGAAAGAACTCGTAAAACTACCAAAAGCTTCCTCGAATATGAAAATTTTAATTGTTTCTCAATTTTTTTTAAGAATAAAAAGGTAGGTCTTTTGAGAGCACAGTGTGGATTGTTAAGCCTAGATTCAGTAAAATAAGAACATATGAATTGCCGCTGCTGGGTCAGACCAGTGGTCCATCGTGCCCAGCAATCCGCTCACACGGCAGCCCCCAGGTCAAAGACCAGTGCCCTAACTGAGACTAGCCTTACCTGCATATGTTCTGGCTCAGCAGGAACTTGTCTAACTTTGCCTTGAATCCCTGGAGGGTGTTACCCCCCTATAACAGCCTCCAGAAGAGCGTTCCAGATTTCCACCACTCTCTGGGTGAAGAAGAACTTCCTTACGTTTGTACAGAATCGATCCCCTTTTAACTTTAGAGAGTGCCCTCTCGTTCTCTCTACCTTGGAGAGGGTGAACAACCTGTCTTTATCTACTAAGTCTAGTCCCTTCATTATCTTGAATGTTTCGATCATGTCCCCTCGCAGTCTCCTCTTTTCAAGGGAGAAGAGGCCCAGTTTCTCCAATCTCTCACTGTACGGCAACTCCTCCAGCCCCTTAACCATTTTAGTTGCTCTTCTCTGGACTCTTTTGAGTGGTACTGTGTTTTTCTTCATGTACGACGACCAGTTCTGTACGCAGTATTCCAGGTGGGGGCGTACCATGGTCTGGTACAGCGGCATGATAACCTTCTCCGATCTGTTCGTGATCCCCTTCTTAATCATTCCTAGCATTCTGTTTTTCCTATTCGCCACCGCTGCGCATTGTGTGGACGGCTTCATTGACTTGTCGACCAGTGCTCCCAAGTCTCTTTCCTGGGGGGTCTCTCCAAGTATTCCACCGGACATCCTGTATTCATGTATAAGATTTTTGTTACCCACATGCATCACCTTACACTTATCCACGTTAAACCTCATATGCCATGTCGCGGCCCATTTCTCGAGCGTGTTTATGTCACGTTGCAGGTCTTTGCAATCCTCCTGCGTCTTCACTACTCTGAACAACTTCTTAGCTGCAAATTTAATCACCTCACTCGTCGTACCAATTTCCAGGTCGTTTATAAATATGTTGAAGAGCCATTTTCTTTTTTTAATATGTTCATTGCAATTTGTAACTCCAAGGAGTTTGTTTGCTAGTGAGGATTGGGTACAACCCAAAAACTTTATTTGTGCTCCTGAGGATGACATGAATTGTACAACATCTGTGCATGCTTTCAACGGTACGCCTTTTTAAGCCATGTTAGGTGCATGTTAGAACCTAATACAACTTAGTAAAAGGGCCCTTCTATATATATATTTTTATATTTATTCAATTTTCTATACTGTTCTCCCAAGAGAGCTCAGAATGGTTTACAAGAGATTATTCAAGCAGGCTTGCAATCTATCTAATGTACCTGGGGCAGTGGGGGAAGGGGGGATTAAGTGACTTGCCTAGGGTCACAAGGAGCAATGTAGGTTTGAACGCACAGCCTCGGGGTGCTGAGGCTGTAGCTTTAACGATTGCACCACAAAATGTAGTAGAAGTGAGCCAAGTATAGGACAATCAAGCTATTGTGACATCACTGATGAGGTTGGCTCTTGGACATTGGTGGAATGAGGCATTGTGATGTCACAATACCAGCTCTGGTTAACAGAGGCTGAAACTTTTCACACTTATTTATTCAGTTTCCTATACCATTCTCCCATGGGTGCTCAGAACAGTTTACATGAACTTATTCAGGTATTCAAGCATTTTTCTATCTGTCCTGGCAGGCTCACAATCTATCTTATGTACCTGGGGCAATAGGGGGATTAAGTGACTTGCCCAGGGTCACAAGGAGCAGGATGGGTTTGAACCCACAACCTCAGGGTGTTGAGGCTGGAGCTTTAACCACTGCACTATACTCTCTCCCTCTTTAAAAATACATATTGATTTATTTTTATTTTTAATGTTGATCACATTTCATAGTTTATTTGCAGTGGATTGATTGCAATCTAGTTTGTTTATGTGCCAGATCAATGAGTGTGTTATTTGATGGAGAGGCTGACATGGCTTAATGATGCAGTGTAAGCCACCTAAAAACACATATAAATATTGAAAAGACATACACTGAGATGAGATGTATCAACATGATTGTTAGTATATGCCAATTATTGAAATATGGGCAATAAACAAGGTAGGTTTTTGAAATGCGGAGTGCTTTGCATTGTGCTTTCACAGGGGACAATAATTGTCTGGAGATTTATTATTGTGAATGCAATCTTCTGGAAGTCGACAGCAGGGTAAAAGTCCTACGTTTGCAAGCCCAGTGCTTGTTTTGAGATTTAGCCTTCGAGTACCTCTTAGATGCCACAGATTATTCTTGTTGGCATTTTTTGCAGGTACTTCTGATATTTTTTATTTATTTATTTATAAGTTTCCACATTACAATTCAAGACAACTCTACAGGTCATGGACCTGATGGGCCGCTGCGGGAGTGGACCGCTGGGCTCGATGGACCCTTGGTCTGACCCAGCGGAGGCAAATTCTTATGTTCTTATGAGTTTCAAGGCGCTTACCAGTGCCTAAAAAATCTGCACCGGAATCGTGCCTCCCTAGGCACTTTAGGTCGCCTAACGCCACCGTGGCCGTGGCTAACACCAGAAGGTGGCGTTGGGCTGCCTAAAGTGCCTACGTAGGCAGAATTCAAGACAAAGATAGGCACCTGTTTTTCATGGAAGTGCGAATCCTTATATGGTGCCATCGCATGATTGACATGCGATCGGCGGCCACTTTTTAGGCTGCCGCTGATATCGGCGCCGTATAGAGAATCCGGGCCTAAAAGGAGTGACATTGATCATATTTTTTACCGTTATGAATGAGTTTAACGGCAGTATTCTGGATTATCTGAAAGCGCTTCTTTTCTTTTTTCAAAGCGTTTAGCAAATAAAATGGTTTTTAAAGATTTATGAAAAAGTTGAATTGATAAGAACTCCTGTTTTTTACTCTCTCTTAAACCTTTAGCGGCGATTCAATCTCAGGTATTTGGTTAAAAATACTTGTGCATTTTTGGCTGAAACTGACCCCCCCCCCCCTCTGATCACTCTCCCATAACCCCTTATGCGCAGATACCAGGCACAATTCCTCCCACTTTCTCCAGGATACTCAGCACAAATTGCGTACTTATGATTTGCGTGCTATTTGTGCTGAGCATGCCCCAGCGAAAGAAATTGCTCCCAGCGTGGTATTTTTTTTACCGGGTTGCTGCAGCTTTGTGCATCCTGCCCTGGCTACGGCCAGAGACATTTGTCTGGGTAGCAGGTGTTGCTATCATTTATTTTTATTGGACGCAATGATCTCTGGATTTTGGCAGCAACAAATGAAGTCATTGGCCTACAGAAAAACAAACAAACCTGCAATTAAAACGTTAAAACTTCTTTTCTGATTTGCCGAGTGCCTCTCGGAAAGGGTGTTCACTGGAGAATTGCTGACAGCCTTGTCTTTGTAATCTCTTCTGTGCAGGATCTAGGAATGGAGTCCACCTCATTGGACGATGTCCTGTATCGGTACGCCAGCTTCAGGAACCTAGTGGATCCCATTACCCATGATCTCATAATCAGCCTTGCCAGATACATCCATTGTCCTAAACCAGTAAGTAAGAACCTTTGAACTTACTTCCACTACTTATAGGGAGCCCTTTGACTCCGCACCATCACAAACGGATTACTGGACATAAAGACATGTACCTGTTCAGTGGATATAGACAAGACATGTGGCTGCATGACTCCTTAATAACAAAATGAATCATCAAAACAAAAGCTGTTCTTGTATCTTTTTTGCAGAAAATCTTTTTTTTTTTGGGCCTGACTAAATAACAAAATAGACAACTTTTCTTTGTGTTCTTCTTGGAAATAGGAACAATTTGAAGGGGATTAGGCAGGCAGGGGAGGCTCTTGCCTGCTTAAACCCTGATCACCAGGCTGAGAGGGGAGATTAGGCAGCATTTAAGAGAGCTATACTGCTGAATAACCTTTCAGACCTCCGCAGAACTGTTTGGTTAATGCCAGAGGGGGCTAACGGGGGTGGGGGGTGTGTGTGAAATATGCCAGCACAGATGTGCAAGCAATGGCCATATTCTGTGTTGGCGCCTGCATATCTAACCAGGCAGATAGGACGGCACAAAAAGCAGGCCCGGTTAGGTACATGAGTGCCAACACTGAATGCCAGCTGGCATTTGTACAACTAAGAGATAATGGTTACTGCAGATGGGCAGACTGGATGGGCCATTTGGCCTTATCTGCCATCATGTTTCTATGTTTCCAGCCCCCTTCCTTCCTTCCTCTGACCTCAATGCTACTTCCCCCTGATGACCTGTCTAGCTTCCGACTCTTCCACCTACCTCCTCCCTGGGCCTGGCCACTGAAATTTAATCTTTGAGCCTGCTGCCGTTGACCTGCCCCGGAAGCCATTTCTCTGCAGGTCTTTTCTATGTGGGAACAGGAAGCCACTGCAGAGAGGCAGCTTCTGGGGTAGGCCGGCAGCAGCAGGCTCATCTCATTGCTGCTGCCGGCTGCCAGAAGATTAAATGATAGCATTTTTCTTTCCTGTGTTTCACTTAGCAAGAGGTACCAGTGTGTGTGAGAAGAATTTCACAAATCCTTAATCAGAAAAGTAACAAGAAATCAGTACATAATTGTATATAGTATCTAAGTTCATAATGTATGCTACAGGGAAGTAGTTGTCATTGAATTTTCTGAAAAACATTTTGCATTATGAATTTATGACTGAACTTTGTGAGCTTTTCCAAACTTGTTTTGTAAGAGAAGAATGTCCAATTGTGTTTTTTTTTCCTCTGGGTCTTGCTCTAATGAGCAGTATGATAACTAGATGTAACTTAACATCCTGCAGGTGTCGTGGAATAGATTTGACTGACTCAGTGCAGATTTGCTAGGGCTTCAAGGCTCTCTGATCTTCATCTGTACTTCTGCCTGAGATCACTGAGAATATTCCCGAAGCTTGTGAAGGATGTTTAGGACTGGAAAAGGATTAGATACCCATCTCTGTTTCATAGACTATGCTTTCCCCAGCTAGCAGAGAACATTTGTCATTTTAGAAGGCTAAATCTACTGACTGACTTTGACAAAGTCACCTTGGCAAGGTATTATTTTCTTCGGTATAAAAGGCCCAATTCTTAATTCAAAGGCGATTATATGGAAATGAGTTTCTGTCGTACATGCCTCTAAGAGGATCATTTTTAAAGGATTTTTCATGTGTTAAGGTTTTTATCCCAGGACAAGCAGGCATGATATTCTCACATGTGGGTGACGTCATCTACGGAGCCCCAGCGCGGACAGCTTTTCAAGCAAACTTGATTGAAGTTTCAAGTTTGCTATGCTGCACCACGCATGTGCATACCTTCTTGCCCACTAGAGGGCGCATCCCCACCTCGTGGTCCTCAGTTCCATAGCCAGCAAAGCCGGCAATCCGGCACCCCCCACTCCACGATCCGGTACCCCCACCCACCCGAACACTTCGCTTACCCTCCATCTGGCACCGGCACCAATGCACAGGACATGCCAGTGCTGGTGCCCGAAGATCTGCAGTCCTTTTCACTGGGCTTTGAGCATCTGCGCATGCTCAAGGCCTTCGAGAATCTCGGAGAGACTGGGAACTCGAAGGCCTTGAGCGTGTGCAGATGCTCAAGGCCCAGCAAAAAGGACCGGCATGTCCTGTGTGTTGGTGCCAGTGCCGAGTGCCAGATGGAGGCTAAGTGAAGTGTTCGGGCGGGCGGGGGGTGCTGGATTGTGGCAGGGGGGGTGCCGAATCGTGTGGGGGATGCCGGATCGTGGCGGGGGAGATGCCGGATCACGCGGGGGGAGCAATGCCAGTTCTCGGGGGGGGGGATAGAGCAGTGCTGCTGGCCTCGGTGGGGGGGGGGGAACAAATCAAGCGAGTTTCCCTTACTTTCTATGGGGAAACTCACTTTGATATACGAGCAATTTGGTTTACTAGCATGCTTCTGGAACGAATTATGCTCGTAAACCAAGGTTCCACTTTTTTTTTCCATTTAGTAATGTAATGTAATGTAATTTATTTCTTATATACTGCTACATCCGTTAGGTTCTAAGCGGTTTACAGAAAATATACATTAAGATTAGAAATAAGAAAGGTACTTGAAAAATTCCCTTACTGTCCCGAAGGCTCACAATCTAACTAAAGTACCTGGAGGGTAATAGAGAAGTGAAAAGTAGAGTTAGAGGAAAAATAAAATTAAAATAAACATTTTAACAAGACAGCATTGATCTAAATACTTTGGAAGGTAGAAGAGAGGAGAGAAAGGAATAGAAGCAGAAGGGGGAGCCGTTGAACAGTAGAATTCTGGAGAAATTTAAATGATAGAAATAGAACAAAACAAAGACAAAAGGCAAAACAATAGATAAGATTAAAGATAAATCATAAGCTGGAAAGGAAAATAAAATAAAACTTTGTCTTCAATCCACGGTTTCAGCGTCAGTGATGAAGTGGAGCAAGTAAGTTTAGGAGGAGCGATTGACGTTTCCAGAAAGGGCTTCTTCAAGGAAGAGACTTGGCAGACAGTAGTGGGTTCAATTCTTATTAGCATTATTATATACATATACCGTAGTTCACATCTTTTTCAGTAGATGCTCAAGGGAGCTTACAAGTCTAGTTTATATTTGAGGCATTGATTTGAGCATAGTTATCTTGTACACTAGACTTCTTTCAGCATGGAACAGCCATCCTAGCCCAGAAAGTTATGCTCAGAATCTGCATTTAGCTTTAGGGTAAGTCTCCCACATTGTAGTACATTGATCTCTATGGACTGAAACCTAGACCGCACTTCCTCAGCATTTCATTATGTTTCAGCATTCCTACTTGGAATCTGCACATTATCTTCTAATTATGAAATCCCAAACTTAACAAAGAAGAGCACCAGCCCTCTGCTGTCATAAATCTCAAACGCACTTTAGCCCATCATATAATGCTCTATCCTACTAAGTCACCTGGTGAAGGTAGGATGGTCCAGGGGATGGGCTGGGCTGTCCGGGAGGGGTCGGGGTGGCCGGGCATCCCTCCTGCTGGTGAAGAGTGCGATCGATTGCGGGAGGTTCGGGGGGGGGGGGGAGGGTTGTCCAGCAGAAGGGATTGGGTATCCCTCCTGCCAGGGAACATTCGGGGATGGTTCGGGGGATCGTGGCAGGAGAGATTGGGCATCTCTCCTGCCAGGAAACATTCAGAGCCCCCCCAGTCTCTCCTGCCTGAAGCCACCATGACCCCCCCAGTCATGGTGGCTTCAGGCAGGAGAGACTGGGCATCTATCCTGCTGCGATTGTTGGGGGGGGGGAGGGTGAACGGTTCCAGGATTCTCTAACCGGTGTTGTTTATGACAGACGCAGGTTAGAAAATTGTGCTTTTATGCGAAGGACTGGCCCCTCCTTCACCCAAAAGGTCTTGTTTTGGGCATTTGGGGCTCGGGTGATTTTTTTTTGGTCGGGAATGTGTTCAAAACATATAGATAGTGGCGGTCTGGGCGATTAAACTGCTGAACATACAGGTGGGCCATTCTCGAAACCCCCCACATTTTGGATGTCGGGTTTTTTTTTATTTTTTTTTTTCGAGAATGGACATTTCCCTGCTGCCTACTTTGTTTGCCTAGGGACTTAGGCCAAAAGAGGACTTAGACATTGTTTTTGATTATGCCCCTCCACGCTTTTCTATATGACTGTCTGCCATGCTAAGCTGCTATCCTATGTTTTGTGCAGCGCTCGTCATTCTGTGTCGCACTGTGCCATGTTTGTCATGTTATATTTTACCAGGCTTTGTCATGTATGTAAACTTATAACCCGTTCTGAACTTAAATAAATAATAAACGCGTCTGCCTTGTCGCAGTTTGCCCTGGAATGAATGCATACATTGCACGCATTGCAATCCAGTCACATCCTTCCAGTCCAAGCGCGTTTATTCCAAGTTCGACACGACAGCTGCATTTGTTGTGTTACGTATTTGTTTTACTTATTTGATGCGTTACTCCTCACAATTTATGTCAGAGCAAGAGTTTGGAAATCATTGCCAAGACTTGCAACGCAGTGGTTTTGCACAGCTGTAGCTTGTGGCAAGTGTAACGCCAGTAGCCTGGTGCCTGTCCGCACAGGAATGGCAGTGGCAAGCGTGTGTGAAGGCATCTCGGCTTCAAAGCAAGGAGGCGGCATGCATCCGAAATTAAAACAAAAAGCCCTTTGAACTGTCTGAATGCAGCCGTTAGTGCAGCCATAAATAATTCACTAGGCCTCTTGAGAACTTTATTATCAAACATTTCTGCACACTGGAATTACACTTGAAGAGAATTATCGTTGTCGTTTTACCGCTGGCACAGTCCAATCTTCGAGTCTCTCTAATCTAATTTGCCCTGCCAGGGAGCATAACCGATGAGGCTTAATTGTACTGGCAGTGGGGATTTCACTAAATGAAAACAAACCCAAGGGGAATGAGGACCAAGGATTGGATTATGAAGACTGACAAAGTAGGCTAATGGCTAAATAACTCTGGGTCACATGTACTAACGAGGTTTTTCTTTTTCGTGTCAACGGGGAAAAATGCTCCGTACATTCGCTCCGGATATTGCTGTTCTCACAGATTAAACACTGCACTGCAGGGCTGTGGTAAATTGTTAACAGGAACGAAAGCCCACAGCATCCAGGTGTTCAGCTAGCAGGAAGGAATGGAGATTAAAATCCAAATGAGACTACACGGGAGGCAATTCTTAATGCCATGTTTCAAGTTTATTTATTTTTGATATACCGTCTATCAAAATACATGTCTAGACGGTGTACATTATAAAAAAAAATTAAAGGAAGCGGTTAAAATAAATAAATAAAAACAATAATTTATCAGATATTAAAAATACTGGACAAATTCAGATTAACATACATGAAACGGAAGGAAAGGGAGAAGAGAGAGGTTGTTTAAAATACATCGAAGTAAAATTAATAAAAAAGGATGATAAGTGAGGAGTGGTAAAGACATTAGGGGGGAATCATTTCAAGAGAAGTATTAGATGTTTCAAAGCTACAAATAAGTCAGGGAATTAAAAGGCAGAAGCTGATTCTAAAGAGTAGAAGCATCTTTAAAGAGGAAAGTTTTAAGTTTGGTTTTAAAGTTTCCGAGTGAGTTCTCTAATCGAATGTCTAGTGGAAGGGCATTCCACAGAGAGGTGGGCGGTAACCGAAAAGATGGATTTGCAAGTAGCGTCGTAAAACAATTCCCGTATTGACGGTAAAGAGAGTAAATTTTGATTATTTGATCGGAGGGCCCTTGATGATGACTAAGGGATCAAAAGTTTATCTATGAACGCCAGTTGGTTAGAGTCATTTGTCTGTGGAAATGGATTATTTGAAGACTAAAGCAGAAAAAAAGAAGACCCAATATTCCACAGTAAATGGAGCAGTCCAAATACACTGTGGAAGCTATAATGTTCTTGACTTTCCTTTTTATTTCTTGCAAAAAATCTTCACACAATGTTAAAAATTGATCCATATTGGTTACATTGGCATTCAACGGACCCCACACAGGCCGTGTTTCGGCAACCAAGCCTTCCTCAAGGGCCCTAAGAGGTTAATACAAAACAATATAATGTAAAATAAGTCTTTTGTGTGGATGTTGACCAGTGGAACCAGTTCACAGTGTTTTCAAAAAGAATGTGATGTTGATTGTGATAGTGAAGCCAACAATTCCATATCATGTAATGGTTACAAATGTGAGAAAAAAGTGTTTGTTTTTTTTTAATTTGGTGTGCTTGGATCTGTGGATCACCGTGTCCATATATAACTAATCACATGTATGGGGTAATATAGGGTGAAGTAAACCATGCAAAGACGAAGGGGGCAATGTTGAAGCGGATAAGTCATGTGATAATTACTCTATTGGAAAAGGTGTGTGGAAAAGGCCATGGGTGTCATGGTGTCCGTGAGGGTGAAGCGAATGCCAATGTAACCAATGTAGATTAAGTTTTAACATTGTTTGACGATTTTTGCAAGAAATAAAAGGAAAGTCAAGAACATTTAGTTTCCATAGTGTGTTTGGGTTTGGACTTATTTGAAGACTACTCACTCTGTAAGAACATAAGAATTACCGCTGCTGGGTCAGACCAGTGGTCCATCGTGCCCAGCAGTCCACTTACACGGCGGCCCCAGGTCAAAGACCAGTGCTCTAAATGAGCCCAGCCTCACCTGCGTACGTCCCAGTTCAGCAGGAACTCGTCTAACTTTGTCTTGAATCCCTGGAGGGTGTTTTCCCCTATGACAGACTCCGGGAGAGCGTTCCAGTTTTCTACCACTCTCTGGGTGAAGAAGAACTTCCTTACGTTCGTACGGAATCTATCCCCTTTCAATTTTAGAGAGTGCCCTCTTGTTCTCCCTACCTACAGTATGGTTAAACATATCCACCGACCCCACCCCACCACCTAAAGATGTGAAAGAAACAGTGTATGCCAGCCTGATTTTCAGTTTCAGATGGCTACACAGACACAGCTCAGCAGATCACAGGTGCACTCTAAGGGGTACTGCTTATATTATATGGCAAACCTTCTCAACCCCCCAACCCTCTACACCCCCTTTACCCCCAAACTAAGAGTACCCCTCACATCCTCCCACCCACCCCAAGGTAGGAGCACCTCCGCCCCCACATAACTGGTACAGAGAAGGAGGAGAGGCACCGGCAGGGGAGAGGAGAGGCATGATTCATTGTGGTTCAGTGCAGCCATCATGGAGTGGACAATGCATCACAGCAGTTTCATCGTGGCCTTGATGAAATGACCCACAATGAAATGCCCGTGATAAATCATCCCATTCCACACCTAAAATGACATAAGCTAGTATTCTACAAAGATAATTCCACATGGAACTGCCTTGATAGAATTTCTGCTTAGGGCCTAACACATGTCACTCTCCTATGTTGTCCACCCCCCGGCCACTTTTTAGTGTCCCAAAATTAGGTGCTCAACCATAGTCACTTTTCATAAGAGCTAATTTAGGAGCTCAGCTTCCCAAAGTAGGCACTTAAACCCTTTTGAGCACTGACCCCCTCCATGGGCTTAATTTGTATAACTTGCAGGAATGTGTAGAATTATGCACATTAAGAACCTTTTGCCCTTCTGGTTTTCTGAGCCTCCTATAGAGTGACATTAACAGCCTTACAATTTATGTCTGACTGTTTGCAAAATTTAACCCCCCCCCAAAAAAAAACCCAAAAAAAACCTTGTGTAATTAGAAATAATTCAGAAGGAGGGAACTCTCCAGAGGCACAGCCAGGGAGCGAGAGGGCAGTTCTTATTGCCTGCCTCTTGTTTTGCGTCTCTTGTCTATTCTTTGGTTTCCAGCATTGTTGAATCATAGCCCTATGTCCTCCTCTGGTAATTCGCTTTGTCAATATCCTTTTATAGTGTCCACGGAGCCTACTGGCCATTAAACAGGATTATGCTTCATCTCTGACATGGCTGATGGAGTAGATGGCAGGAGATAAATGGTGGTACTTGAGCTGGCCTCGAGCTGAGGGGTAATAGCTATATTCATTATATTTGTTTAAATAATCTGTTGGAGCAAGCTTGCTGTAGCATGAGAAAGTGGTTACCAAAAGAACATTTTGTAGGACAATTTGAGAGGTGTGTTTTGATATGAAATTCATGTTTACTGTTTATTGAGTCTAGTTTTTACAACTATCATCTTTTTAATTTTTTTGTTTATATTTTCCAAGGCTCTGGAAGCGGCAGCATTAATTGTAACTAGGCTTGTGGGGATAGACTTAAAGATCTCAATCTGTATACTTTGGAGGAAAGGCGGCAGAGGGGAGATATGATAGAGACGTTTAAATGAGTCAAGTCTCTCATTTGAAAGGAAGCTCTGGAAAGAGGGCATAGGATGAAGTTAAAAGAGGTGATAGGCTCCGGAGTAATCTAAGGAAGTATTTTTTTACAGAAAGGGTGGTAGATGCGTGGAACAGTCTCCCGGAAGAGGTGGTGGAGACAGAGACTGTGTCTAATTTCAAGAAAGCCATATTTCAAAAAAATCTCCTACCCTTCCCCGCCCTGCGAGCCCATGGTTTTTGTGGTAAATAGCTTGTCCTCCTTTGTCCCTGGGAGAATGAATACAGTACGTTATGAATGGGCAAAGAAATCATGGTTTTATATTGCTGGGCCCGTTCTCTGGAATGCCCTAACAGACATATTGAGATTTTGTGGCAACCAGTTATTTTTTTGAAAACTATTGAAAACTCCTTTTTTTGCTCATGCATTTTTACACTAATTGTTCCCTACATTGAGCACAGAATATATGATTTTGTTGAGACAGTATATGATAAAATGTCTAATAAGTTACCTCTTGTTTTTACTCGCTGGAAGAACTATGAGACTTGTGTGTTTTGAAGATTATATATGTTCAATTGTGAGTTGCTTTGGCTAAAAGCAGAATATAAAAGTTTTAAATAAATAAATGGATTATTACTGTACATAAAATAGCAGAGTGGGGTGTAGCGGTGAGCTTTCAATGAAGACCAGAGAGAAGTAAACGTTACTCCAGGTTTATGACGATCTCCACATGGCATCAACGCTACTGAGAACTGACACAGAGCCATGTTTCGACTTCTATTGCCTGTGTCAGAGGTCATGCACTCTAAGTATGCCTTCAGTACCTTACTTGCCTGCTCTTTGGCAGTGAGTCGTCGATTCAGTACCCTAAGTTCTCAGTCAGACACTGAGGTTCACCTGACAGATGTTTTGCTTCACTCGCATATAAGCATGTGTCTCTAAGACAGTGGTTCCCATCCTTGTCCTGGAGGACCACCAGCCAGTTGGATTTTTGGGATAACCCTTATGAATATGCATGAGACAGATTTGCATATAATGGAAGTTCAGATGTACTCCATGCATATTCATCAGGACTGTCCTGAAAACCTGACTGGCTGGTGGTCCTCCAGGACAGGGTTGGGAACCACTGCTCTAAGACCTACTCAGATCCATCAGAGCTAATTTTGATACGTCGGCATTCAGAACCCTGATCCAATCCCTCGTACTAAGTCTACTTGACTACTGTAACATCGCCTACTTAGCCATCTCCCAAAAAAATATGAGATGTTTACAATCAATGCAAAATGCAGCGGTCAGACTGATCTTCGGACTAAAGAAATTCGACCACGTGTCACCCTACTACCGGCAGTTGCATTGGCTACCAATGGAAGCACGCATAAAGTTTAAATTCGCCTGCTTCTGCTTTAAAGCATTATATGGACTGGCCCCTGGATACATAACTGACCTTTTCTCCTTCTCCACCAACAGACACAAGAGAAGCTCACATTCCAACTTCGTATACCCCCCCCAGTTAGAGGTTGTAAACTGAAAAAACACCACGAACACCTTCTCGCTCACCAAGCAGCATCGTGGGGTAAAGACTTAGAACAACTGCTTTCGCCCACTACTTATGTGGAATTCAGGAAACGTCTAAAAACGCGCCTGTTCCTAAAATACCTATACAACTGACCCACTCACCCACTGACCCTCTATAATTGATTCCTCCTATGTCCTATTAATCACTTTCTCCTCAACAATGAATCTCCTGTCCTATTAACTCTCTTTCTTCACCCCTCTTAGGTTCAATCAATTTTATACCTCACTTAAACTTTGTAAACCGCATAGAACTTAACGGTATTGCAGTATATAAACTGTTATTATTATTATTATTATACTCGGAGTACCTGACCCCTGACACAGGCATTAGAAGCTGAAACGCGGTTCCATGTCAGGTCTCAGTACTGCTGATGCCTTGTGTATTGAATGCAGGGGTGGGGAACGAGGGCCACAATCCAGTCTGGTTTTCAGGATTTCCCCAATGAATTTTGAATGAGATCTATTTTTTGTTTCCATTGTATGCAAATGAGATGTCATGCATACTCACACTAAGCCTAGAGCTCCATCCGCTGTAGAATGGATATATTTGCCCGACTGCACAATGCATATCACATGTCATTAAATGGTTGGAATTGAATCCAATGTTAACAGAAGTTGCGGGGACGGGACGGGGATGGCGATAGATCCCGCAGGAGTGGGAACAAATTTGTCTCTACTCCAAACCCGGCCAGTCTTTCTTGAGATTACAGGGTTCAGTTCTGGGAACATCTCTTGCACATGTCGATGCTAGCAAGGGTTACTTTGGCACATTTCGCAAAAATGATACGTGGCTGGCATCCACCCAGGAGCCGGCGATCCTTCCACTCATCCCATAAATCAACGAGTGATGGTTGAAATGCTTTTGCCTCGGACGGATTTACCTCCGTATCGTTTGGCTCCCTGCTGCGTCTGTGTGCCTGTGCAAAGAGCTGATCAGAAACATTATTTTTCCCTCGCCTGCGTTCTCCATAGGCCATAAATGATTAACATATGAGTCACTTGTTTACGGACCTGGTGCAGATGTAATAAAAGCTCTCGGATTCTACGGCTGTGCTGCTTCATTACTTTTTGTTTCAGATCATACTGTTGTGCAAGTTTAGAAATGAGCCAAAGAGATTAATATCAATGCAGAGCTAGTGCCAAAGCGTCTTTTTTTTTTTTTTTTTTGCAAGGAGCAGCTTGGGACACATGATTTTCTACAGAACTTTTTTGTAATGCGTGCTGCTTTGTGACACAGAGAATCTGTGCAAGATGCTCCGCCATCATCAATAGAGCGTTGACCATCTGGGCTTCTTTGCAGGTGTCATTTTGGGTTCCCTTCCTCCGTGTCTCTGCCCTTCCTTCTCCACCTCCCACAATGTCCCACGTTGTGATCCCAGCCGACAGCAGGAAAGCACGGCTGGCCTGGCTTTTCTCTGACCGGCCCTTCCTGCCTCTGGGGTCTCTCCCGCGCATGCAGTTCACAGCTCAGGTCAACTGTTTCCTGTATTTAAAACATTCACCGTTTAAGGCAACATTTCTAAAATTTAAGGTGGGAATTGAATGCGCATCGGAGCATTTATCTTGCTGGCTCGCTGTAAAAAGCTCTACCACGGTTTAGTCAAAGGAAGCCTAAGTTTTGCACTGGAAGTTTAAGTGACTTGCTCAGGGTCACAAGGAGCTGTAGTATCAGAGCCCCTACACATGGGCTCGTCAAACTAAACTAAACTAAACCTTAAGTTTGTATACCGCATCATCTCCATAAAGATTTACAGGTAATTCAATAAATGAGGGAAGGACATAATAAGGAATTAAAGGTTATGAAGAGGATAGCTAGCTTTACGTTTTGGAGAAAAGCCAGGTTTTCAGATGCTTTGGGAATAATTGGAATGAGCCTAGGTTCCGCAGCGGGGCAGGGAGGTTATTCCAAAGCACAGTGAATTTGAAGTAAAGGGATTTCCCTAATTTACCTGCATACATGACGCCTTTTAACGAGGGGAAAGATAGTTTGAGTATGTGGGCGGATCTGGTAGTGTCAGGTCTCGAAGAATTCCAGAATAGTGTGACTCCAAGTATCTTTAGTGAAGGAACCATAGGGACAATGGTATAGGGCAGTGTTTCTCAACTCAGTCCTGGAGTACCCCCTTGCCAGCTGGGTTTTCAGGCTATCCACAATGAAAATGCATAAACTTGATTTGCATATGCTGCCTCCATTATATGCAAATATATTTCATGCATACTCATTATGGATATCCTGAAAACTTGACTGGCAAGGGGGGAGGGGTACTCCAGGACCGAGTTGAGAAACACTGGTATAGGGTTACCATATTTTTCTCTGGGGAACCCCGGACACATGAGCCTGCCCGGCTCTGCCTGTTCCGCCCCCAAGCCCCACCCAGTTCTGCCTCCAGCCCCGCCCCCACAAAGCCTCGTCTCTTCTTCCGGACGAGCTCCAGCTGCATCTGGAGGGCCTGGGACATGCGCGGGTGTGTGTGACGTCATCTGCGCATGCTCAGAGGGCCCTCCATATGCGACTGGAGCTTGTCAGGGCTTTCCAAAACCTGGACAAATGCAGGGTTTTGGAAAGTCCATCCGGGAGCCCGGACAGTCCTCTAAAAAGAGGACGTGTCTGGGTTTCCCCAGACATCTGATAATTCTACAGTGGTATCCGGGATGAGAATAGGAGCAGGAAGTGATATATCAGTCTCTCCTGAAATAACAGGGCTTGAGGGGGCTGTGAGTTCATCTGTTACATGTTTAGGTCTTTGCTGCAGCGAGCTATAGAAACATAGAAATAGACGGCAGATAAGGGCCAGGGCCCATCCAGTCTGCCCACCCCAATGACCCTTCCCTACCTTTCTCTGTGAATAGATCCCACGTGTCGATCCCATATAGAAACATAGAAATAGACGGCAGATAAGGGCCAGGGCCCATCCAGTCTGCCCACCCCAATGACCCTCCCCTACCTTTCTCTGTGAATAGATCCCACGTGTCGATCCCATATAGAAACATAGAAATAGACGGCAGATAAGGGCCAGGGCCCATCCAGTCTGCCCACCCCAATGACCCTCCCCTACCTTTCTCTGTGAATAGATCCCACGTGTCGATCCCATATAGAAACATAGAAATAGACGGCAGATAAGGGCCAGGGCCCATCCAGTCTGCCCACCCCAATGACCCTCCCCTACCTTTCTCTGTGAATAGATCCCACGTGTCGATCCCATATAGAAACATAGAAATAGACGGCAGATAAGGGCCAGGGCCCATCCAGTCTGCCCACCCCAATGACCCTCCCCTACCTTTCTCTGTGAATAGATCCCACATGTCGATCCCATTTGGCCTTAAAATCAGACACGCTGCTGGCCTCAATAACCTGAAGTGGAAGACTATTCCAGCGATCAACCACCCTTTCAGTGAAAAAGAATTTCCTGGTGTCCCCGTGCAGTTTCCCACCCCTGATTTTCCACGGATGCCCCCTTGTTGCCGCGGGACCCTTGAAAAAGAAGATATCTTCTTCCACCTCGATGTGGCCACACAGGGTTCAAGAGAGATGGGAGGTATCAAAATTGTGCCCTGTCCACTGCCTCTTCCGCTTGGCTGTGACACAGTGGATGGGGCGGTAGTGGGGGGGGGGGGAGGGGCATGTTTCCAGCTCTGGATGCTTCATTTCTTGAGGAGCAGAAGCTGGGTTCAAGAATCAAACCGTGTGAATTTCATCTGTTGATGCCATTTTGAATGCAGTTGCCAACATGGCTGTTACCAAGAATGCAGAAAACATTTTTCTTATGGCAAATTATTCTTGTTTTGGAAACGTTATAGAGCAATCAGTAGCTTTCTCTTTAAAGAATATTTTAACTCCTATTCCATCTGGCTTTGGATTTCCTTTTCCCAATTCTCCTGTTCTCACCTAGCTTTCATTGTCTCCTCTACTCAAATCCTCTCACATTCCTCCTTTACTGCCCCCTTTGTGCCTTTAATGCCCCCTCCCCTCGCAACTCATTCAAAACATGGCAGTCAAATTGATATTTGGTAAGAGTAAATATGATCATGTTACTCCTCTGTTGAAAGCCTTGCACTGGCTTCCGGTTTATTGGAGAATCCAATTCAAATGTGCCAGTATAATATTTAAAATTCTATATGGGATTTTTTTCCCCCATTGATCACTCTCTCGTTTAATTCTCAACAGCCTCTGTCCTCCAGGGGAATTCATAAATTTAAACTAGCCTTCCCTTCTATTAAGGGAATTAAAGCTTTAGATAACATTTGTCAATCTTTTGCTTTTTCCTTTGCAAAAATTTGGAATGATCTTCCTACAGAAGTCAGACTCCTTCTTTCTCTGATAACTTTTCAGAAATCCTTAAAAACTTATCTATTTCAGAAATTTCTAACTGACTCTTCAACATAAATAAGGATTATAAATGAAGAAGGGCATGGTACTACTCAAAAGGGTCCAGGGAAGAGCGACTAAGATGGTTAAGGGGTTGGAGGAGCTGCCGTACAACGAAAGATTAAAGAAACTGGGCCTCTTCTCCCTCAAACATTCCATTTCTCACTCTCCTAGCGAGGTGAGGTGATCCGATCCGGTCCATGCAACCCCTGCTCCCTCCACTGCCGCTGCCTACTTACCTTTTGAAGGCAGCGAGCAGTGTGAATAACACATCCTGCTTGCGCCTGCTGACTGCCTTCCTTCTAATAATAATAATAAACAATTTACGTACCGCAGGTCCGTGAAGTTCTATGCGGTTTACAATGAAACGCTGCCCTCCAATGCCAAAATGAGGGCGGACTTTCTTCCAACCAATGTTGTAAAATACAGGATTTGCGAAATAATTCCCTAACCTCTTTCTTAAAAATCCTGTCCCATTGAGGAAATAATGCTTTCTGGGGGGGGAAAAGAACCACAATTCTAGAAATAATTGATCCAAGAAAACCACAAGCAGCATTCCAAAATTTCCAAATTCTGGGACATAACCAAAAAGCACGGGCAAGTTATTCCATAACCGTGGAACTAAATAAAAGAATGCACAATCTCTAGTCCATAAGTGTCCTGCATAGGTCTGGATTTTCCCTACAGGCTTTTTTTTATGTCCTACATGTATGTCATTGGCGATCTGGTGGAATAGAGAAGCTTGGCTGTAGAACTCATACAGATCCCCCGTCTATCCAAATGCCTGCACGCTCGCAGGAGCTGTCTGACAGTACGTGCTCAGGGTAATTGCTGTCTGGCAAATGGCATATTCAGACAGTGTCAGGACTGTTCTCAAGCTTTCTGCTAATGAGACAGCTGAAAAAATGAAATAATCAATGTTTAAGGTCTTCCTGCCAGTTCTCAGCTAATCAGAATACTGTTCCATGATAACCTCCAATTAACATTTGCAATTGGTCTGAGCCTGGTAACAAATCATTTGTCTCTAGCATCCTTTTTTGCCTCATTGTACCAACATATGCTGGTTTGATGTAGGATTTTCCTATAGGCAGTGTCAGAAAAAGTTCTTATTGGTTATCCCTGCGGTTTGTCTTTTTTGGTTTTGTTTTGTTGTACAGGAAACTCGCAGAATTCTCTTTTTAAATATGGTTGAGTTGCCCCCGTTGAGCACTGAATTTCTGAACCTGGAAGTAGAAAAAACAAAAGGCTCAAATAGGTTTACCCCCGTCATTCTATAACTTGGCCCGTTTGCATGCCTAAATGTATAGAACGTTGGCACTTTTACGTGGGTAAGAATACACTTACGTACACATGTTCAATGCTGTTCTATAAATGACATATATAACTTGCGCAGGAAGTCATTCTATAAAGGCATAAGCGTTGCAAAAGGGGAGGCCACAGGTGCCATGGCCTCCCCAAAAATTGCCAGTAGTAATAGGGCTGACGGGGATCCTGAGAGCAGAGAAACACCAACTGAGGCGACAGCCTCGGCACTCTCAAGGAGGCGGCATCTTGCTGCCTGGTCAGCTCTCTCTGCCGCATCCCTTCCCAGTCATCTACTAGTTCCTCCCCCCCCCCCCCCCCCCCCCCCCCCCCGTGCGTCTACCATGAATTTGTTGCAACACTTGCCTCAAGGAAAGCCCAAGCAAATGATATATATTGAACTTGAGATCAACCTCTGAGCTCTGTATCTGTAGTCATCTTTCATGTTTCTTTGTTCATCTCAACCAAGAGAATGATAGAAGACTGAACCACACCGATATGCTGAAGGCACAGAACAAGGCCGGTATGTTGGTGTGGCCTCTACTGTACCGTAATGCAGAATCGAGTTTTATGACGTCAAAAATTACAAAGACTAGGGGACACTCGATGAGGTTACTGGGAAATACTTTTAAAACCAATAGGAGGAAATATTTTTTCACTCAGAGAATAGTTAGGCTCTGGAACTAGAGAATGACACGGTGACAAAATTCATCACCGTTCCCGTCCCTGCGGATAACTGCGGGAAACCATCTTCATGTCATTCTTTAAGGAGTATAATTGGGCACAACCACTGACCCGCAAGCTTTGCTTTGAAGAATGCTGGTGTAGAAGGATCGAGGTTGAACTAGACACTAGAAAATGACATGGGATTATTTCCCGCGGTTATCCGCGGGGACGGGAATGGTGATGAATTTTGTCACCGTGTCATTCTCTATCTGGAATCTGTTGCCAGAGGTTGTTTTAACAGCAGTTAACATAGCTGGTTTAAAAAAAGATTTGGACAAGTTCTTGGAGGAAATGGCCATAGTCTGCTATTGAGAAAGATATGGGGGAAGCCACTGCTTGCCCTGGATTCAGTAGCATGGAATGTTGCAACTCTTTGGGTTTTGGCCAGGTACTAGGGACCTGGATTGGCCACCGTGAGAACGGGTTTGATGGACCATTGGTCTGACCCAGTAAGGTTGTTCTTAAGTAATCTTCATTCTTGCTGTTGTCTTGTCCTTTTCGAGACATGTCTGTTTTTGTGTTCAAAAGGCCTCCTAGAAGACAATGCTCTCTGCTGACCTTGTGGGCTGTTTTCCCAGTAAGATATAACATGAGTGCAAGTAATCAGCCTGACCAGCTCTTAAGGACAGCAGGAGCTCAAGAGCCTCTTGTCTTCAGTGGCCCTTCCTTCCTGTGCTTTGCTGCTCTCTCATAATGGCAAAAAGCCATAATATTTAGTTCCTCCCCTTTTCTTCAGTGAAGAGAGCAATTTCCACTACTTTCCTATGTAAATTTCAATATGTCGATATTCGCAGCAGGCAGTGGCTTTTAACCCTTTCAGGACCAAGGGACATATTTGTCCCATAACTTTAAAATCCTATAAATTTTGATTGGGATAGTCTACAGTTCTAAATTTGATATGTACGGATTCCATATGATACTGCCTTTATGTAAACAAACTGGTTCCGACATTCATTCATTAGCGTCGTTGCCAGATTGACGAGAAGATTCACTTGCCACACTGTCCATAAGCCAGAAGTTTGATTTTTTTTTAAAAAAAATAATGATATTTCACAAAAAAAATCAATTTTTTGGCATCTGCAAGCCCTTTTTACCATAAAAATGTCGTCAAAACCACAAAAATTGGCCTACGATCCTTATGTTCCTGAAAGGGTTAATTCGTGTGCTGTGTACCTGCGGTGTAAAATTATGGGCTGGTGGAACTAGATGAAATCAAAGCCGTGGTTCTGCCAGCGTATTATTTAATGGGATGGTCAATAATTGAAAGCAAGAGGAATTATTTTTATTCTACTGTAGAGGCGAGGCAGGATTTGAAAGCACTTTGATGTGAGGAGCTGAATTTCTTTTCTCCTCAAAAACAGTTCTGACCAGCTAGATCTGGTATCGAAATGCGCGCACATCTTCACTGAGGGGCTTCAAGGCTCAGTGGTTTCATTCTGTCATGTGGGGAAAAGCTGAGGTCCATTCCCTGAGCCAGCTCGGCCTGGGGCTGCTGCTGAGGGAGCACTCGCCACTCCTGTGTGGGGAGGCAGACTCGGCCATCGCTCCACAGCAATGCATACAGGCTGGATTTAGGGTCAATATTAAGCAAGGTTGTGCAGGGAGTCACAGTTTGTTGCCGTACCTTTGTATATTGGGGCTGTCCGAGACTTTCCTGGTTAGCAGATCCTGCTGACCTGGTAAGTCCTTTTTGAATACCATCTCCAAAACTGTCGACAGGACAGGTATCATGTTGGGTGTTTATTGGCAGAATCTGAAGAGCGGCAGGAAAGAGTTGGCAGCATTCAATTCAGGGCTAAGTTACCTGCAGCCATCCGCGGAGAGGCAGTCAATAAAATGTGAAAATGGCAGAATATGTGTCTGGTCATACAGAACAGGCAGGTGGTAGCTCTTTATATCCTGAGCTGTCATGAGAGGACAAAACCCCCAATTCTGTCTAGAAAGCTGGGCAGTTCTGACCCGGAGGGTCCGACAGGTAATCTAAATCTTTCACTTTCATGAAATGACTTTTGGCCATGTGCAAAGCTTTTAAATTAACCCAAGAAGCCAATGGAAGATTTGTGGATACTAATTAATGCGTCAAAGCTGTACTAGCGGCATTAATCTGTGGCTTTCCATTTGATCCTAAATTGAGCAAAGCCCAGACGTGTTCGGGTCAAGGCAGGGTTGACCGTATGAATGAAGTCTTGCAGAGTGCCTGCCTAAGCAGTTCGGTTGCCATTCGCAGTTGAAAGCGGGGAAATGTGATGAAACAGTGCTCTTTGAGCCCTCTGTCATCAGGCAAAAAGGGCAAAACATTATGGGGTCCTTTTATTAAGGCGCCCTAAAGATTATTAAACCTACGCCTTCCAAGCCGCCAAACTAAACCCCTGGCTAGCCCAAATGGTCCTCAAGGCCTACAACTACCTCGACTTTAGAAAACTACTCAAAACTCACCTTTTTCGAGACCAAGACCCTTAATGCCCCTTTCCATCCTCCTCTTCCCCCCTTCTGATCTACTCCCCTCTCCCGTCCCCCTCCTCTCCCCCCTACTTCTCTCCTTGCGGATTCGCAACTCTACGTTCAATTTGATATGTAACCTTTTGTAACTACTCTCTCCTTGCTGTTTGCAACTCTATGATCAACTGGATATGTAACCACTTGTATTCTTTATTTAACTAATGTGAACCGCCTAGAACTCTTCGGGGTATGGCGGTATACAAAAATAAAGTTATTATTATTATTATTATTTAAAAAATTTATACTCAGAATCTTTCACCAAGAATAAGAAGTTTGGTTATCAATGATTTAAGATGAAGTTTAGACTATCTAATTACATTCCAGATATTTATTTTATTTCATTAACTTTCATCTGGGGTGGGGGATTTCATTTGGAGGGGAAGGTAGGGGGGTAAGGGATGGAATTAAGGGGGTATATAAAAGAATGGTTTAGTTCATATGGAAATTTAATTTGGAGGAGTGATATAAATATGTATGAAATATTATTATTGTGATTCTTATTGTAATGAATATATTTCTGTATTATCTCATTGTATTTCTTACTTGATTCTTTCAATAAAAATTGTTATAATGAACGGCTAAGTTTTCTAGAATCGGTGCCTAACTTTAAGTGGTTTTGGGGGAAACCCACTGCTTATTTCTAGGATAAACGGCATAAAATCTGTTTTACTCTTTGGGATCTTACCAGATAACTTGTTACCTGAAGCCACTGTTGGAAACAGGATACTGGGTTTGATGGACCTTCGTTCTGTCCCAGTACGGCTATTCTTATGTAAGCCAAGTATAGGACAATCAAGCCATTGTGACATCACTGATGAGGTTGGCTCTTAGGCATTGGTGGAATGAGGCATTATGATGTCACAATCTCAGCTCTAGAATGTTGCTACTATTTGGGTTTCTCCCCATTTACCCATTTGTATCATGTTGTGTTTGTATGGTAATTGTGAATTTGTTCCCTTTATTTTATTTAAAAAAAAAATCTTTTTAAAACTTTGTATTAATTGGAAACTGCTTTGACTATAAATCAAGATTTAAATAAACTTGATCTGGTTTGGCCACTGTTGGAACCAGGATACTGGGCTTGATGGACCTTCGTTCTGTCCCAGTACAGCTATTCTTATGTTCTTATGTGAGCCAAGTATAGGACAATCAAATGATTGTGACATCACTGATAAGGTTGGCTCTTTGGCATTGGTGGAATGAGGCATTATGACATCACAATGGAAAAGACTTACATTAGCGTTAATCTGTGAACATTATTAATGGATCTTAAAACATCATGGGGGTTCTTATGGTCATAAGAACATAAGAATTTGCCATCCTTGGGTCAGACCAGTGGTCCATTGTGCCCAACAGTCTGCTTCCCCACTGGCTCCCAGGTCAAAGACCAGTGCCCTGAGACCAGCCCTACCTGCTTTTGTCTTAAATCCCTGGAGGGTGTTTTCCCCTATAACAGCCTCTGGAAGAGCGTTCCAGCTTTCTACCACTCTCTGGGTGAAGAAGAACTTCCTTACGTTTGTACGGAATCTATCCCCTTTTAACTTTAGAGAGTGCCCTCTCGTTCTCTCTACCTTGGAGAGGGTGAACAACCTGTGTTTATCTACTAAGTCTATTCCCTTCATTATCTTAAATGTTTTGATCATGTCTCCTCTCAGTTTCCTCTTTTCAAGGGAGAAGAGGCCCAGTTTATCTAATCTCTCACTGTACGGCAACTCCTCCAGCCCCTTTACCATTTTAGTCGCTCTTCTCTGGACCCTTTTGAGTAATGGAAAGCGGTATGATACGAGATTATGCAATAAGCTTTCCAGGTTCAGGAAAATACTTATTCTTGCAGTCTGAACTTTATTCAAATGTAAACAGTTTTTTGGATGAGAAGGTTGACAGCCAGATATTTAAACATTGCAATAATTTTTTAGGCACATTGGCCTGGATTCTCTAAACGGTGCCCAAGCTCAGTAAAAACTGCAGTTTAAATGACACAAAAATGTCCTAATAGACATATTTGCAAATGAGCTGAATCGCATTGGTACTAGTTTCCCATTCTGCAGGCCACTGGCCTGGAGCAGATGAGGTCAAAACTACATCACTCTTGCCTTAAGATTTGTTTTCATGTCAAAACAATAGAAAGTGCAAAGATTTTACTGATATTGTAATAATGATTAATTTAGCGTCATTAACTACTCAGTTTGAAATATGCAGGTGTCCAATTCATGTCAGTGTTAGAGGAGCTGTCCAGACAATGGTGCTGAACAGTAACGAAACTTCTCTGATGAGAGGAAAACACCTTTTTATGTCTGATTAATCATCGTAGGAAATCTTCCAGTATATCTATATTAATCATCTCTTAATATTTATTGATATTTCCATATGTATTTTTCATACAGTTCTTCACTGTCAGTTTAATTTCCATCCTATAAGTTCACATAGAATTTTTCTTTTTTCAACCATCTTTATTTTCTCTTCTTTATTAATTTCCAGGTACTTTAGTTAGATTGTGAGCCTTCGGGACAGTAAGGGAATTTTTTAAGTACCTTCTTACTTCTCATTTATAATCTTAATTTATATTTTCTTCAAACCGCTTAGAACCTAAAGGATATAGCGGTATATAAGAAATAAATTACATTACATTACATTGTTACATCTTTCTCATTTTATCCATTTGGGAGAGAAGGATAGAAAGATGCTGCAGAGGGAAGGCACAAGGGGATGGGTGAGAGGAGAGGAAAGATGATGCACATGTGGGGGGACAGAAAGGAAAGAGGAAGAATTGGGGTGGAGGAGAGGAAAGGAGAAATAATCATGTACAGTACATGAAAAAAGAAGACCAAACCCAAAATAAGACCTAGTGTGTTTTTTGGGCCCTAGTCTTATTTTTTGGGAAACACGGTACTTGGGTTCTTTCTAGGTACTTGGGACCTGGAAGGGCTACTGTTGGAAACAAGATACTTGGCTTGATGGACCTTTGGTCTGTCCCAGTATGACAATTCTTATATTATATCCATTACTGAATGTTGATTGGGCCCTGTTGGGCTTTGAACCTTTAGGCCTTCTGGTCAGATTTTCAGAATATCCACAGTGACTATGCATGAGAGAAAATTGCATGCATTGCCTCCTTGGTATGTAAATCTGTCTCCTGTATATTCATTGTGGATAGCCTGAAAACCCAACTGGATGGGTGTGCCCTTCGGATCAGGTTGAGAACCATTACTTTAGGCCATAGGCCACAGAAGTTGCATATAGAGGTGTCTCCTATAGGAGATTTCTTAAATTCAGAGATAAACTACAGTTTAGCACAGTCACAGTTACAAACTAGCCTTCCCTAGGCAGCTTCCAATCCTTCCCCATTTTATGTTACTTTCCTATCACAATTGTGGCTCTACGCTCCTTCCTTAACTCTCCAGTAGGTGACTATAATGTATCAGTCTGGTTTTTGCCTTAACTTTGTAATGTAAATCTCTTAGAAATCTGGGCTTCAGCTATAGGTATGAAAAAAATGAATGCCGATAGTTTGGGGCACAGTAACTTATTTAAATTGGTTTGGGGGCCGTTGACATCTTATTACATAAATATAGTAAGTCTTTGCTTACTACACGTTGATGGTCGGTATATTAAATTCAATAAAAACTTGAAACTTTATGAGTCAATTTTCATACACATCCAGGGAAGAGTAAGGGGGGGGGGGGTGCTATTTCTGTCCTAATTTTGACCTTTAAGTATTTGGGTGGGTGGGTAGAAGGAGGGAGGACATCATTAATTTGAATAGGGTAAGTTTATTGGGAAAATCTATGTTTCTGTGTTTTATTGATTAAGCATTGGAAGGTTGGGGGGGAGGATGATTGCTTATGTACATTTGTAAGTTGAATGTGCTTTTATTGGATGATTTCCTGATGGAAAAGGGGATTGAAGGGTATAGATAAGAGGATTACTATACAGGTCCTGGATCTGATGGGCCGCCACGTGAGCGGACTGCTGGGCGTGATGGACCTCTGGTCTGACCCAGCAGAGGCACTGCTTATGTTCGTATGTTTATGTTCGTATTAACTTCACATATGTTATTTATATTGTGTCTTGCACTATTGACATTTCGAAAATCAATAAAGAATTTTTTTTTAAAATAATTTTTTATAAGCGTTTTATCAAATTTTATAATAAAGCTTGGAATGTCAGTCTCCCTAAGAGCCGCAGCATAGTTTTTTGGAAGTTCCTAGTGATGAATCTTCATGAGGTTCCAGCGTATACTCATTTCTGTCATTTAGTTATCCTGAAAACCAGACCTGACCTGTGGTTCTCCAGGCGCAAGGTTTGACACCCCACCCACCGAAGATAGAGCAATTGTGCATCAGAGTGCAGAGCAGCTCAAAGCAAAGCCATCTACTGCTTTGGAGAAGCAAAATGGGGGAAAAGGAAAACCCAATTCCAATTTATTTCCGAAGTCTTGAAATGGACACAAACTCATTGAACATCTTCCTGCATCAGACACTTTAAAGCACTTTAAATTATGCTAAGGGGAGAGCCTCAGATCCCCGTGCGTTGTTGAATTTTACAACTGCACTGGAAAGGGAATGAATCCTCACTGGCTCTTGATTCCCCCTTCCTGTCCCGCTCAACTTAGAACATCGAAAAATCAAAGAATCAAGCTACTTAGTTGGAATTTGATTGTTTCTTTCTCATTCCTGTATAAGATTTTTGGTGAAAAAGGAAAACCCACAAGACCCTACTTAAAATTTGTATACTATAGTGCGTACAGACATGAGAGAGGATTGATAGAGCACCCCAAAGAAAAAATAAAGGTGACATGAATAAAGGGCTCCTTTTACAAAGGTGCATTAAGGTCCTTAACGCGCGGAATAGCACGCGCAAAATTGCGTGCGCTAGACCTTAATGGCAGCATTGAGCTGGCGTTATTCTAGAAGCGTACGCTAAAAACGCTAGTGCATCTTTGTAAAAGGAGCCCTAAGTTTTTTGTTTTTTTTTAAACTTTTGATATTTTTTATCTTTTTTTTTTTTTTTTTTTTTTAATCTCTCATCCTTCAGTCTTGCTAGATATACGTTATGTACCATTCATTTTGAAAGCAGCTGGTTCTGGTGGAAATCAGGCCAATTTGGATTGAAGTTGCTTGCCTCCTCCCATGGTGATACATAGTTCATGTGCACAATTTGGTTCAATTCACTGTTGACAGCACCGTTGCATGAATGACTGCTTTTAACATCCCCAGTACTGTTTTTGTTTCTTTGTAAAATTCCCTGCTCTATAGCTATATCTGCTCTATTGTCCACAGCAACCCAGCACTTGTCATGCTGACCCTCAATTCAGTCTAATACTTTGCATTAACCTTAGCCCTCCCCATTGTACCCTCTGTAATATCGTTAATTATAGTCTGTCTCAGATAATGAGAAGGGCAAGGAAACAAACTACAGTCTCTCATTCAGGCTATAATTTATGAGCATAAAACTCCTTTAGTTTCATATTTCCATGTCCTATCCTTGCCTTTGTGTGAACAGCATTGGCCAGATCACATGACTGATTTTTCTAATTTGACAGTTTCCTTGTGCTTTTGTGGGCTTCCAGCTCAGTTGGAATCAGCCTTCAATTGCACCATATACCTTCCAGTGATGTTCTATAGACTGTGAACCTTGCCTATATTTGGTTCATATGCAACCTGCCTCTGGCCACTACACTGTGTGATGGCCAAGACTCCATCTTGCCCAATGTCTATGAACAGTACCCTTGCACCATTGCCTGACTTGATTATTTTTGGTTTTAATCTGGCAGCTTCTTCCTGCTCTTTTTGGGCTTTCATCTCAGTTGGAACCAAGGCAGGGTTCTGACACCACGGAGTCTGCTGTTCTGAGGAATCCTTATTATTTTTTACTTCCACCTTTACGAGCCACTTGGCGTTAGATTTGTTGTAAATTAGATATTAATTATCAAATTACCCCATTGTTGCCTATTAGTGGAAATAGATCCTTTCAACCTGGTATGAAATCTGCTGGTTTTCGGGCAGATAAGAGAGGGAATATCACTTGTATCAAATCCTTGGAGATGATGGTATTCTTCCAACCTTCTCTCAATTGCATACTGATAATAGATGGCCTCATTTAGATATTTATTCATACCTTTAATTAAAACATTATGTATCCGCTCTACCCAAAAGATGTTTATGTTTAAAAATATATGAAACTTTATCAGAGGTAATTTGGTTGGAAGCTCAGTTAATAGTTCCTTTAAAATACTTTAGATACTCTCTCATTATGGATTATGATAATCCATAGAGCTTGGAACATAGAATTACAATTAAATTTACAAGGTACTCATATAAAACATTTTTTGTCCTTACTTTATGGTTATACCAGATATTTCTTATTTTGAGATGGGATACAAATTTGTCTTTTGTATATGGTACCTTGGCGAGCCACAATTGTCTCTGAAGGTTCTTGTCTGAAATGTGGCCACAATAAAGTGACCTTAGCTCATATGTTTTGGGAATGTTCCTTGTTTCGTAAATTTTGGTCAATAATTTTTTCTCAAGTTAGTTGTATGTGGCATGTTAAATGGCATTGTAGTAGCTATAGTTTATTATGGATTTTTGATATTCAACATCCTATACCTATGGGTTATAATTTTTATTTATTTTTTTAATGGGTGATTCTTTCAGGCTTGAAAGCTGTTCTTTATTTATGGATAGGTTCTGCAGGACCAATTTATGGTCACTGGAGAGCTAGAATGTTATGTTTGCTTACATTCAAATCCCTACTTTATAAAACTCCTGCTTTCATTTATAAATTATTAATTGCCTATACTTCAAATAAAACGTTGAGATCCAATGAACAGCAGTTATTGACGATCCCCTCTCTCAAAATTATTAATACAAGATGGCAATTTATTTTCTCTGTCACAGCCCCCCAAACATGGAATTTGCTTCCTATTTATTTGAGGGAAGAACGCGACTTGGAAAAATTTAAGAGTAAATTAAAAAGCTTCCTTTTGAAAGACGCTTTTGATACTTAGCTAGCCAGTTCTCTAGCTGATTTTAACTCTACTGTATAACCTCATTGTAGCATTTTGACTTCCCATTCCTTGAATGTCTTGCTTACTTTCAAATAACATGTAGTTCTGTTTTCCTTCCCTCCCTTGTGTTTTATAGGTTTGTCAAGTTTGTCAACAGTCCTCCAAGACTTAGTTCTTGTTATGCGTTGAATTGTTCCCTAAATTTTGTAATTTTAGTACCGTGTACATCGCTTAGAATTACAATTAAGCGATTAATCAAAATTTTATTAAACTTGAAACTTGATCTTGTACTTACGGAGGCTATGTCTATTTCTGATTGGGATATAAAATAGGGTAGAATGTTACTTACAATTTGGCAACCATTTTTAGATTCAATGACTCCCACTGCTCGCAGTCTTGTTTTGTTAGGAAGGCCTCGAGTAGTATTTTTAAGGGGGGGCAGTCCTGAGAAGGAAAAAGGGTAGAAGAAATTAGCCATATAATTAGTTAATATTTAAAATACATCTGCTTTGGTTATTAGATAAGGGGTTAGATGGGTGAAGGATGTGGGTTGGTCGGGTAGATTTGGAGATTGACATCGGAAATTGTTTGAGCCTAATATTTGATGTTTGCAATGATATTCTTTCTGCATTGCTTAATACATCTGTTATAGATTTTGAATGAGGGATTAGATGGGTGGGGGCAGTGGGTTGATAGGATGGGATTGATGATTGTTATTGAAAATTGATTGAGCTTAATATTTGATATTAATAATGCTATTCTTTTTGTATTGTTAGTTCTTAAGTATGATCAATAAAAATGATGCTGTTCTTTAGCTTTCCAGCACACAGGTCTCTGCTTCAAATGCAAAATAACGTTCAAACATTTTAGTATTCCTTGCAATAATTTATTAGCATCAGAGGCTCCTTTAAGGCTTGTGGACACTTTTGACATAGGGGTAAGGCTTTGAGAGTCGATGTATTGGCTGTTAGCCTCTTCATAACCTCCATTTGGCACTTGGATGTCTTTCTCGTTGTCTTTCTGGAGTTTAAAAGTTCAAAGAATCAGAAGGCCGGCTTTCTCTTTCCACTGGGTTTCTTCAATTGTAAAGAGGTTGTTAGGATTTATGGCACTGTAAAATAAGGAGTCTATATTGATCTGTAATGCAATTATCGGTGCCTTCTCAGCATCTGGAGAGGTTGCATTTTGAGGGCAATTAAGACTGAAAAGACCTTTCAATGGAATGAAATGAGTCTTAAATCGCAATTCTTCTAAAAAGAGAAAATCTATTTTTATTTTTTTCATCCTCAAGAGGCTCCCAAACCCAATAGTTATTGGGGAAAATGTAGCTCCTTAAGGCTGTGGTTCAGCATAATGAAAATTAGAACTGGTTATACTATGGCTGCCTTCAGCCCTTCTAGAAGATTCCAGCATATGTGTGCATACCTGCATTTGACAGCTGTGTTGCCAACTTATACGCCACACAATTTGAGGAAAAACATCTGTATAAATCACAGTGATTTCAACACATGGAGATATGGATTAGATATATTGCCAATACTTTTTTCATTTGGACTGACACTGAGCAAGCTTTGCAAGATTTTTTGACACGGTTAAATGCTATGGATAAACATCTGAAATTCACCATGCCATGGAATTTGAATTCAGTGACATTTTTGGATACTCAGTTTTTCAAGAGGGGGGTCAGGTCTCAACACCACTGTATTCCACAAGCTTACTGATAGAAATACTTACCTTTATTACAACAGTTGCCATCCTTCTAGATTAAAACAAGCTTTGCCCATCAGCCAGTTTTTGAGATTACGACACATCTGTTCCTCAGATGCAGAAGTGAAAAGGCAAGCCAGGATAATGAGTCAAAGAATTTGTGATGGAAATTATCCTGGATGGACCTTTAAGCAGGTGTATTTGCATGCTTTACATGCAAACCCTACTTTACTGTTGGAACCACAACAAAAACAACCTGTTGACAAGCATACATGTGTCATAACGTTCTCAGATAAAGTAGCCCATATAGCCAACATCATTCGCAAATATTGGCATGTTATAGCAATGCATAATGTGTGTTCCAAAGTGGTCCATGCATGGCCTTTACAAGACCCAAGAATTTGGCTAATTACTTAACCTGTATAATAATATCAATGATGGGGTGGGGGGGGAAGAAGTTCCCCCTGTGGGACATCATGGACCCTGCGGACATTGTTCCTTGTGAACCATTACCATCAACAGTAGCATCTGGATCCACCCTAGGACAGGTAGGATGTACAGATTACATCACGTTTCCACATGTATAATGTGGGTGGTATATGTCATTTGGTGTCCATGTGGTTTAGTTTATGTAGGGCGCACCATTAGACAGATTAAAACAAGACTATCGGAACATAAAAGCAGAATACACTCAAACATTAACAGCTTTCATGGTCTCCCATTGCATTGAATTACGATGGTCAGTAATTGAACACATTCTGGACAGTTATATGGGTGATAGGAGATCATGCATACAGTTGAGAGAACAGTATTGGAATTTTTGAACTGGACTCTGTCATGCTGGGTGGTATGAACAAAAGTATTGATTTGAATACCATCATTTAAGTAATCAATTTTATTTCTTTTGTAATGCCAGTCCGTCTGTATTCTATGAACTTTACATAGCTATCTCAAATTTGTTTTTCCTTTGTCTTAATTCTAGGGTGTAAATGCCGTATTATTGTTTACAGGGAGTTTCAATAAAGTTCAGTGAAGAGCAACGTCACAGGGGTGACTTTAAAACAGGCGCATTTTCTTGTGTCATTCAGGCAGCAGATCGGGAGCACAGCTGCTGACTTCGGTGAAGGAGCAGTGAAGCCAACGTGTAAAAATCATTAGTTGAGGTTCCTGAAGAAGGGGCCATAGGGGACGTAGTGGTCACAGGTTGTCTGGGTTTTGGAAAGCCTCGCCGTGTCTGGAGGGCCTCTGAGCATATGCGAATGATGTCACATGCATCCATGTATGCTCGGAGGCCCTCCAGACCTGGCGGGAAAGAAAGGAAGAAGCTGTATAGGGTGGGGTTTGGTGCAAAACTCGTTGGGGCTGGGGTAGAATGGGGCAGGGCTATGCATCTTTGATTGTTTAGCTTCAGATATGGTAACCCTACCCAGGCCTCATCTTAAAGGGGCCCAAGCTGTATTAATAGTGAGCTCTTCTGAACAGACCTCCACCACCCACAGATACCTTTTACAAACAATCCAAGGCCCCCTCCTCCCATAGGTTCCTCTGTAGGCTCCCACCAGCCCAAAGCACACCTCCACCTCACCCTGTAGCACAGTAACTTCATCCTTATTGAGTGAGGAAAGTGTGTGGAACATGGCTCATGGAATTCTTTCAGTCCCTCTCCATGTCAACGTATGTGCGTGCGCTTTAATGAGTCTATGTGTACTTGTAGGGGGTATACATGTTTGTATGTGTGTGTTTTATGCATGTGATCAGGAAGAGAAGAGATGGAAGGCAGTTAGAAAGGTGCAATCAGGGCCGGATTAACCAATAGGCCAAGTAGGCACATGCCTAGGGCCCGAAATGGTCAGGGGGGCCCGATGAAGGAGGGCATCAACATTGTTTTTTCCAAATGGCGATGGGCCCCTCCAGCATCGATCGGCAACGCAAGCCCCACCCCGATTGGCAACGCAGCCCCCTCCCCATCGACGGAAAGTAAGACAAGCAAGCAATGCGGGTAAGAAAGGCAACGGGAACTGTAATTGTGCAAGCGATGCTGCTTGCCCAAAGCTTCCTTCTGACGCAGCTTCCTGTTTCCGCCTGGGCGCATGGTGGGGTGGGGCGGGGCAGGGGGCCCAGAGTACTTGTGTGCCTAGGGGCCCTCGACGAATTAATCCTGCCCTGGGTGCAATTCCTTATTCACAATATAAACAGTGAATCGGTATATACTTCTCCCAGAGAAATGTACTGTGGCATTTATGGAGGGGGGTCATTTATCTTTTGCTTCATACTAGATTGCGTATTTATAATTGATAATAATAGTGTTTGTCTTGTTGAAACATGTTTAGCATTTGTTAAATATGTATGCATGGAGTTTTGTAAACCGCATAGTTACTATACGATATATACATTATTAAATAAATGCATTGCAATCTTTATATACTGCCAGTACCTCATAGAAGTTCACAGCAGTTTATTTAAAAATTAAGGAGTCCTTTTACTAAGGCGCGTTAACTGTTTCAGCGCCCTGCTAAATATTAGCGTTCGCTAAACTCTAACGCGTCCATAGACTATAATGGACGCGTTAGCATTTATCACGCCTTAGTCAAAGGAGCCCTAAATGAGCTAATATAGTAACATTATAAACTGGTTAGCAAATAGTTATGTCTTTTTAAGTACACGTTTTTCAAACAGATAGGTCTTTAGCTCTCTTTTGAAACGCTTAAAGTGAATTTATCGATCAAGTTTATTATAGATTTGATTAACCGCTTATTCAAAATTCTAAGCAATGTACAAAACTAGGCAGAGTTTTTCATAGTTTTGCTGCTTGGTCAGCCCAGGTTGAATTGAAAATTCTGGTGTATTTTATCTTTTTAATTTCAGGAAGACCAAAGTTGATTTGTTAGAGAGTTAGAGAAACCAAAACAATGTGGAATGGAATCTGGTGTGTCCCCAAAGCATGTTTTGAACAATACACAAATAGAATTTATAGGGGGGATCCAAGATGGCTGCACGCTGGAGCCGGCTAAATTCCTCTGTAGTTTCTTAACGCCGGAATCTTTTTCACGGCGTTTTTCCTCTACAATGCCGCATACTAAAAGGAAGGAAGTTCTGAGGATGGCTCCCTCTCAACTCAGAACCTCCATGCCGGTACAGCAGCAAACCCTTGAGAGGTTCCTGAGCCAGCTCACAACCCCGTCCCTCGGAGAAGAGGGCCCTGCTGCAGGTCTGGACGATGGAGCGTCCAGCCTCTTAGGGCATGAAATATCACTGTTCCCTCCGGTGTCCAGCGCACCGCCGTGTCCGATGTCAGCATGGGTTGCCCCGGCAGGGATTCCAGAGGCAGAAGTTGCAGACCTGGATCTGAGCCTGGAGGAAGGAGCGCCCATGGAGAAGACAGTCGAGCAGACAGCCTTGGGAGCTTCAGCGAGTTCACCACTGCCTTCGTCTTCCCCGGTGGTGACTTTGGAGACCATTTGGCAGGTTTTGCAGAGGCTCGACCGCAAGCTAACTGAGTCGACACAAGAGGTACTTAGTCTCTTAGGAAAAGTTGATAATTGACTCTGCTGAACAATTAACTTCTGTTAAAGTTGAAGTAAAAGATTTAAAGGACATAACAACAACTCTGCTCAGAGATAAAATTTATGCTCATTCTAAATTGGAACAATTTGAGAACTTCAATAGGAGACTAAACTTACGGATATTAAGTTTCCCAAAATCACCAGCTTTAAAATCCCTATGACGACTTTAAAAAAATACCTAATGGAGATCCTTAAAATTCCTCAACAAGCTATTCCTCCCTTTAACAAAATATATTATATTCCTAACATTATGACTAAAGCTGATGAAGAAGGAAATTTGAGAGTACAAAAAGATTTGACTGCAATTTTGGAGGAATCCCTTTCCGATGTTAAGGAAAGGGGGATGCTTTTAGTCTCCTTTGTTTTTGAACATTCGCATCAAGATTTTTCTGGACAAAGAATCTGGATTTATCCAGATGTATCCAAGACAACACAGGACCGCAGAAAAGAATTTCTTTCTATGCGTGATGAAACAAAAGGTCTGGGGGCTTCCTATCTTTTAGCATACCCCTGTAAATGCTTGGTTCGTTACCTGGTGACTAAGTACACTTTCTTTTTACCATCACAATTGAGAGCCTTTCTAGACCTTAAAAAGATCTCTGGAGACTAGTAATGATCAGCTGGATTTAAGAATTTGTGGGGTTGTTAAGCGTAGTCAGCTTTCTATAATTAATTTTCTTGTTTTATTTCTCTCCATGGAATTTAAGGGATCTCCCTGTTTAATTGTGGTCTAAGAAAGATCAATAATTGGTATTCCACTTATGATGGGTTTTTTTCTTGACAATTTTATGTTATGTATTTCTGAAACAAGTGTACTACTTGCGATATATTATAAATCAATAAAAATAAAGTTTAAAAAAAAAAAAAAAAAAAGAATTTATAAAGGATCCTAGCTTCTATCGGTAGCCAGTGCAACTCCTTAAGATAAGCTGCGATCCTTTCACCGTTTTTCAGTTTGAAAATTAGTCTTATAGCTGTGTTTTGAAGGGTATGAATTATTTTTTTAGTATTGATTTGGGACAGTCTAAGAAAATAACATTGCAAAAGAAAAAAAATCTAGAAAATCAGCATTGATATACCTCCCTAAACAAAAACGTTCCAACAGTGGCCAACCCAGGCCAAGTACCTAGCTAGATCCCAAATAGCAAAACAGATTCTATGCTGCTTATCCTAGGAATAAGCAGTGGATTTCCTCCCCCCCCCCTATGGACTAGAGAGTTGCGTGGTGACAGAAATTCCACCCGTCCCTGCCAAAGTGCCACCCGTCCCCACCCGTCCCCGTGAGGAATCCCACCCATCCCTACCTGTCCCCGCGATGAATCCCTCCGTCCCCACCCGTCCCCACGAGGAATCCCCTCCGTCCCCACCCGTCCCCGCGAGGAATCCCCTCCGTCCCCACCCGTCCCTATAAACTACAGAAATAGGTATTTCATTTAATTATGCTACTAAATTAAAGGCTCTGGTAGAAACCCATTTACAAATAAGCAAAAAGACTTTATTAATTTGGAAATATTAATTGGGAAGAATACATACTTTGTAAACTGGTTTCTACCAGAGCCTCTAATGTTTATAAATTTTTATCAACACAACTAATATACTACTTTATCCTAAAGCAAAAAAAAAAAATATATATATAATTTTTTTTCCTACCTTTGTTGCCTGGTTTCTGCTTTCCTCATGTTCTCATTCAATTCCTTCCATCCACTGTCTCTCTTCTCTCTGCGTCTTCCATTTGTTCTGTTACTGCGCCTCCCTTTCTCCCCCCTTCCAAATTGGTCTGGCACCCATCTTCTTTCCTCCGCTCCCCCCATAGTCTGGCATCTCTGTCTTCTTCCCTGCCAGCGTCTTCTCCCCACTCTCTCTTCCCCATTTCCTGTCAGCGTCCTTCTCCCCCTCTGTCTTCCCTATGTGGTTTCAGTGTCCTTCTCCCCCCTCTGTCTTCCCCATGTCTTTTCAGCGTCCTTCTCCCTCCCGTCTTCCCCATGTCCTTTCAGCGTCCTTCTCCCCCCCCCGTCTTCCCCATGTCCTTTCAGCGTCCTTCTCCACCCCTTTATCTTCCCCATGTGCTTTCAGCGTCCTTCTCCACCCCTTTGTCTTCCCCAGTGCTTTCAGTGTCCTTCTCCCCCCTCAGTTTTACCTTAAGCGCCTTTTCCTCTCCACTCCACCTTTCCTCCCTTTCTCCCTCCCTGCCCCTTACCTTTGTGATGCTTACCCGCCCGACTGACAACAGAACAGGCCCGGTCCAACAAACCTCCCTGCCCTGTAGCCGCGAATCTAAATTACCTTCTTACAGCAGCTGGAGTATTGAAGCTGCTGTAAGAAAGTAATTTAAATTCGCGGCTACAGGGCAGGGAGGTTTGACAGACCGGGCCTGTTGTCGGTCGGTCAGGAGACCTGGCTGGCTGTGCTGCACTCGGGGCCACCGCTTCGCCTGGATTTTCGGCAGCAGACACTATCTGGATACGGCCACTGAGTGTTCTTACAGACCACCTCTGCGCCATGTGGATATGCCAGGGCAGAGCATGGGCGGGTCCCAGACTTTTCCCGATGCTGGCGATGTTCAGCCTGCTATCTGAAGAACTTATTCAGATGATTTAGGACAGATAAAACGCTGAAGATTGCCACCATCTGGAAAAGTTCCAGCATGGACCGTCTTGTCTAGGTATTCAGTCGCGGCAATTATCTGAAAAGTGGCGCAAATATCGAAATATTTATTTAAGTGCTGCACTTGAAAAAACTAATTAGAATGCTGGCCGCGCCAGCTAGATAGTAATTCGACACTACCTTCAGAACCGAGATGCTTGCAAGTGGTTCAAAATTTAGTAGTAAAACTCAGGTTCAAGCAAAATTTGATTACGTAATCTGTCTCTTAAGTGAAGAACGTTGGCTATCAATAAAGCACTAGTTCTCCTTTAAAATTCTGACCATTGTGCATAAGGTACGTTACCCAGTACCTTACCAGTGCATAAGGTACTCCTTACCAATTTTGCCTGTTAACCCCCTACACACCATCCAGAACCCTCTGCTTTTCCCAATCTAACAGTGTAGCAGTGCTGTCTTTTCAACCTTGTTAGATTTTTAATGTAGCACACCCCCTTCTTGTGGAAAGCTCTCCTGCCATATTTATGACTGGAATACTCCCTGGAAAAATAGAAATCTGTCTGAAAAACATTCTTATTTAACAATGCATTTCCAGACTAATCCCTCTCTTGGGAGTGATCTCAGATGCATGGCACGCACGCCTGCTGTACGGCTCTCCTGCCTCTCTTTCTGTCCTAGCTGATATTACAGTTCCTCCTTCTCTCCCCTCCCCCCCAGTCTATTATTTTTGGAATTGTGAACCACTCTAAAAGTTATACTTATTGTTAGTAAAGCGAGCCATAATAAATCTGAAATCAGAGCCGTAGCAAGCGATTGCATTGTGCAGTTGGTGCAACCACATAGGGCTCAAGAGAAGCAGTCCATTGGCTTCCCTTGCACTGACATCATTAAAGTGGGCGGGGCAGAAGCGCACCACATCAGTTGAGGGTGTGTCGCACGGGGGGGGGGGGACACGTTTCATTTTCTTTCCCCTTTTTGTCCCACCTCCTCCATGTTTCTAGTGAAAAAATTCATTAAAAATTTGAGGCCCCTTTTATCAAGCCATGGTAGGGTGTTTAAGCACGGTCCAGCAAGGTAAATGCTCTGCCGCAGTTTGATAAGAGGGGGCCTTGGTCTTGAATCTACCCTTTTAGAAAAGAGCTTCCTGGTTAAGACTCTGGCTTCCTGTAGTCAGGCTTTGATCATGTGGTTTACGGCTTAATTTAGGGTTTAATTTAAATGTTCTATACCACCTGCTTCTAAAGGTGGTCTAGGCAGTGGGGCATATTTGTGTCAAATAATGCGTTCCGAGAAGGATTGAAGAGCTTTGTTAAACAGTACAGGATAAACTGCAAATTCTTTCCTGGAACAGCCTTCATTGACGTCTCAGTAGAGTAAATGGATGCAATAGTTTGACAGTATTTTGACACACTGCTCTGAAATAATTGTAGTATCTACTGCTAATACAGTAATAGCTGAATAAACCCTTTGAGTTGTGTAATCATTAGGCAAACCACCAACTTCTAAATGGTCCTTATACATAGTAAATGCGCTAGTTGTTTGCTTTGTAGTGACTGTCTTTCTGACAAATGCCAAAGACAGAATTTGAAACACATAAACAGAGTTTGAAACACATATCCTGTGACATTGCATGTCATTACTAAATGAAAATTAACAAAATATAAACACAGAGGATTTAGAATCAGAAAATAAGATTAAATATTGAACTAAGGCCAGTTACTGGGCAGACTTGCACGGTCTGTGTCTGTATATGGCTGTTTGGTGGAGGAGGGGCTGGGGAGGGCTTCAGTGGCTGGGAGGGTGTAGATGGGCTGGAGTAGGTTGTAACGGAGATTTCGGCAGTAGGAACCCAAGCACAGTACCGGGTACAGCTTTGAATCCTTGCCCAGAAATAATTAAGAAGAAAAAATTTAAATTGAATCAGGTTGGGCAGACTGGATGGACCATTTGGGTCTTTATCTGCCGTCATCTACTATGTTACTATAAAAACACTTCTTATTGACATTTGCTCTGCAACTCCTCAATAGCTCTCCTTTTATCTCTCCCTGTACTCCTCCCTGGGAACTTGTGGTTAAGTCTTTCTTATCTGTACCCTTCTCCTCTACTGCCAGCTCCAGACTCCATCCCTTCTATCTTACTGCACAGTTTCCTGGAACAGATTGCCTGAGTTAGTACTTCAAGCTCCTCTCTGGCAGTATTCAAATATAGGCTAAAAGCCCACTTTTTTGAGGCTGCTTTATTCATTTGTAAAATACAGTGCTCCCCCGTGAATTCGCAGTCAGCGGTTCGTGGTCCTGGTCATTCGCAGTATTTTCTGACTGCAAACTGCCGATCAGGAGAGGACAGCTGGAGAGGCAGGAGAGGGCAGCCGGAGTGCCGGCAAGTGAAGGAGATCACTCGCTGTATGTTCCGACTGCCTCTTCCTGTATTCAAGTCGGGCCTCACCAATCAGGAGCTGCTTTGACACGCAGCTCCTGATTGATAAGGCCCGACTTTAGTACAGGAAGAGGCGGTCAGTGCATTGTGCCGTTGGTTTCATTGTTGTATCCACTAACACTCCCAAGTCCTTTTCGAGGTTACTTTCCCCCAGAGCCAACCCCCCCCCCATTTTGTAGCTGAACATCGGGTTCTTTTTCCCTATATGCATGACCTTGCATTTCTCTATATTGAAGTTCATCTGCCATTTATTCGCCCACTCCTCCAATGTTGTGAGGTCTCTTTGCAGTTCTTCACATTCCCCTATAGTTTTAACCCTGCTACAGAGTTTAGTGTCATCTGCAAACTTTATAACTTCGCACTTTGTTCCCACTTCCAGGTCATTTATAAACAATTATATTTTCTTTCTGATTGATTATATCCTTATTGACTCCAATGCCCGGATGAAAATCCTTGGCTAAACATATGTTGACCTTTTACGTTCTCCCTTCTCTACATTCCCCTCTACCACTTTCCTTGAATGCGCTCCAGAGGAAGGTGATGGAGAAGAAAACGGTGACAAGAGTTTAAAAAAAAAAGCGTGGAATGAACACAGAGGATCTTGAATCTGAAAAAATTAAGGCCAGTCCTGGGCAGACATGCATGGTTTATTTCCATATATGGCTGTTTGGTTGAAGATAGGCTGGGGAGGGCTTCGATGGTTGGGATGGTTTAGATGGGCTGGAGTGAACTTTGATGGAGACTTCAGAAGATGGAACCTAAGCATAGTACTGGGTGGAGCTTTAAGTTCTGGCCCAGCAATAGTTACGAAGAAGGAAAATTTAAATTAAATCAGTAATTTAAAGAGTGGGTAGAGTCGGATAGACTGGATAGACCATTCGGGTCTTTATCTGCCGTCATCTACTATGTTCCTATTAGTATTGTAGTCCCACCCTCTATCCTATACAGTCGTACCTCATTACACTGCACTATCCCGCCTAGGCAGGATAGAAATCCTAATAAACTTGAAACCAGGTTCAAGAACAGAGTCTAAATTTCCCTTACCACAGTGTTGGTATGCCTTAAAAACAAAATTTTTATGAAGGTTTAAAAAGTATAAATGTACCATGAAGCTGACGAGGCAGTTCAAAATGACCAAATCCTCAGTGGGCTTTGGGTTCCCCTCTCAAAATTTCTTCTCTGGGCCTCAGCATGTCTAACCGACCCTGAAGAGTTCTTTGTGAAATGTTCAATGTGGTGATGTATAACCTACCCAAAACGGGAGCCAAGATGTAGTTTACAAATTTCTACGAATTAGATGGAGGAAAATGACCTCAGTACAGGTGATCAGACATACCTTACCAGTCATTTGTTATGTGATATTCATTCACCAAAATTGCAGTTTGTGCTGGATATCTCCTCTTGAGGAAGCTTTGATTAGCGAAATGGACTGATCCCTCGAGAGCCAGCTGAATCAACAGATAAGTTCCCTGTTTAATGATATTCATGAAGTGTTAACAGCACTGTTGAAATGTCAAAGAAATTTAAATGCTAAAGATGGTGATTAAGAGTTTTTTGACCAATGATTGATTAAGTTGGCCAATGATTTTTGACCAATGATTAAGTTTGACCAATGATTGATTGGTTAAGGTATGTCTGATCACCTGTATTGATTGTATGGGCTACCAATGAGGTCTTTTTTTCCCATCTAAAACTTTGTCGAGCCACAGCACAGTAAACGTACTGACTGCAGCTCGAGGCATCTGGAAGTGCATTGACGTCGACGCATGGGCGAAGGTCCTCCAGATGGGCTCTGAACCGCCAGTGGGGGTTGCCGGCAGGGAAGAAGCACGGAGAGAAGGAGAGGCGCTGGCTGATTGCCTACAGGACATGTCTCTTGCTGCGAGAAGCGGTCAGCTGGCACCGGTGCCTCTCCTCCTCCCCAGCGTGTCGTGGCACACCTCGTTTCTCAGGAGGCACACTAGTGTACCGCGACACATAGTTTGCGGATATGCTGATCTAAAACATAGGAGTTTGTAAACTGCATCTCGGCTCCCAATTTGGGTAGGCTGCATTGTGCTATTGATTTGGGAGCGTCTATGTCCATCTAGCGTCTGGTTTAATTTTGAACTTGCCACAGCAGATTGCATGCTGTACTCTCATATGACTGATGTGCATAAAAGTGAGTTAATTCGCCAGCATTAACCAAGGGCTGTTCCTGTTGCAGGAAGGCGATTCACTCGGGGCTATGGAGAAGCTCTGCAGGCAACTGACCTACCACCTCAGCCCTCATTCACAGTGGAGACGCCAGGGAATAATGAAGAGAAAGCCTCAGGCCTGGTGAGCCCACTACTGAAATGCTTGGTGGGGGGATGTAGATTTACATTCTCATGCTGCCTTTGAATGTTATCATTGAGAGACTGAAACCAAGAATGCTTCTATAGGAATGTGAAGGTTTCACATTTTATATTATTTTGATTGATTGGAACTTGAGATAAGGTGTGGGTTTCAGAACTAGACAAGGCTAGGCAAGATAATAATATAAAATGTGAAACCTTCACGCAGCGAGTGGTGGACATCTGGAATGCTCTCCCAGAGGAGGTTATTGCGGAATCCACCGTCCTAGGATTTAAAAGCAAACTAGATGCACATCTCCTTACGAGAGGCCTAGAGGGATATGGGTGACTAAAATTACGCCAGGTGTACACCTGGCTGGGCCTCCGCGTGTGCGGATCGCCGGACTTGATGGACTGAAGGTCTAATCCGGAGATGGCGGTTCTTATGTTCTTATAAGCATTGCTGCGTTATTTAAATTAGGTCTTAAAGGGGAAGTGGGGGGAAGTTATTAACCTGCATTAAAAGAATAACACAGAATATTTGCCTCAACATGCATTAAAAAAAAAAAAATTAAAAAAATTATATTTTGTATATCCCAGAATTTTATGTGGATTACAAATTATTCAGATACTCAAGCATTTTTTCCCCTATTGAGATTAAGTGACTTATCTAGGGTCACAAGGAACAGTGCAGGATTTGAACCCACAACCTCAGGGTGCCAAGGCTGTAACTCAAACCACTGCACCACACACTCCCATTAAAGAGCAAACTCATACGTTATTTTACTATAGCACATGTGGGCTATATGAAATATAAAACAACTCCTCCCCCCCATATTCAACTGGTGGCGGTGAGCGTTTCTCTGGCCGCCACTGGTATTCCCAGATATTCAGTGCCGGACCCTGCTTGGCCTTCTGCCAACTGGCTAACGCATGGCCACTTAAGTTGGTGTTCAGCCCTTGACCAGATAAACCAAACTGCTTAAATATAGGACTGCTATTTATGCAGCCTGATATAAGTGGCTTTCTTATGCGATGAGGGGCTGAATATCAGCATTTAATCTGGCTCTTTCCCTGGAATATCAACAAATTAGCCACTTTTGAATTCGGCACTAACTAGTCATTTTCAGTAGAGATATCTGCTTGAGTGCCACAGAAAATGACCAGATAGCACTGAGCAAGTAATTTAACCAGTCGGCTGCCATTTCTGGCCAGTTAAATCATTTTGAATATCAGCCAGCTTATTATATAAATCACCAAATTTATACAACCCACATTGTTCCAAGGAAAGTAAAGCTAGCCAATATTGGCATTGTTTTTGTGTCTGGAGCATCGTGCCACTAACATATAGTCTAATTCTCCTGGGCGCCATCTTCAAAAGGATTGGAGTTTTAGCATCATGAACAGAAACCTCTTCATAGCATCCCTAGGCATAACCCTAGACGCCCTAAACACAGTATCATTCAGCTAAGCGGATGACATAACCATCCTCCTCCCCTTTAATATTCAAAACCCATCATCCACAAACCACCTGAAAATAATAATGGAAACGGTAGAAAAATGGATGTCAAGTCATAAACTAAAACTGAACTCGGAAAAAACTAAATTCCTACTACTAGAGAAGGAAAAAAAAACATCTCTCACAGAACTAGAATTAAATACAATCAAGTACCCAATGCAAAGTACACTCAAGATCCTGGGAATACAACTAGACAGAAACTGCACAATGCAGTCTCAAATCCACAAAATCATCCAAAGAGCTTTCTTCACAATACGTAACCTAAGAAAAATAAGAAAATTCTTCAACAAAGATCAATACAAGATATTAGTACAATCCCTAGTACTAAGTATTGTAGATTACTGTAACAGCCTATACCTGTCATGCCCAAACTACATGATAAAACAATTACAGACAGTTCAGAACACAGCCCTCAGAATCATCTACTCACTCGGCAAATATGACCACATCACCAAAGCATACCTAGACTCACACTGGCTACCAATAAAAGCAAGATCCCAGTTCAAATTCTACTGTCTACTATACAAAGTAATACATGGAACAGCCCCCAGTTACCTAAACAACAGACTACACCGTAATCTCTCACACAGACTAAGGAGAACTCAGAGCCTATTCATTCACCCCCCTCTCAAAGGAACACAACGAAAGAAACTATACGACAGCCTTTTAGCGACACAGGCAGCAAAGATCGATACTACCATCACCAATCTACTGACCAAATCAATAGACATTAAAGTATTCCGAAAAGAAATCAAAACTCATCTCTTCAAAAAACACTTCCCATCATCATAACCTCACAAAAGTATTAGAAAATGCTCTCATGACCACCTCCATCACCTCCACCAGCAACACCCGGACAGTATTATCTCTATTCGTCTAAACAACCTATCACTATCTACTACCTGCTATCAATTTCTCCTGGAAAAGTCCAGACTAATAATTGTAACTGGATACCTTCTTGATTACATGTACTGCAAAGCTACTGGAAATGTCCAGTCTTCTAACTTGTAATCCGCTTAGAACCGCAAGGCACAAGCGGAATAGAAATCACTAATGTAATGTAATGTAATGTAACACCCCTCCCCCTCCAACTGGGAGAAACACAAGATTTGATGTTCGAAGGGTTTAACTGAGCAGAAGAGGCTCTAGATCAGGGATCTCAAAGTCCCTCCTTGAGGGCCGCAATCCAGTCGGGTTTTCAGGATTTCCCCAATGAATATGCATTGACAGCAGTGCATGCACATAGATCTCATGCATATTCATTAGGGAAATCCTGAAAACCTGACTGGATTGCGGCCCTCATGGAGGGACTTTGAGACCCCTGCTCTAGACCAGTGGTCTCAAACTCAAAGCCTTTGCAGGGCCACATTTGGATTTTTAGGTACTTGGAGGGCCTCAGAAAAAAATAGTTAATGTCTTATTAAAGAAATGACAATTTTGCATGAGGTAAAACTCTTTATAGTTTGTAAATCTTTCCTTTTAGCTAAGTCTTAATAATAATATTGTAAAACTGCAAAACTCTGCTGCGCGACTCATCTTCTACCAACCTCACTACGTTCATGTCGCCCCTCTCCTTAAGCCACTTCACTGGCTCCCTATTTGCCATCGCATACAGTTCAAGATCTTATTGCTGACTACAAGTGTGTTTATTCTGCTGCCTCTCAATATCTCTCCTCGCTTCTCTCTCCTTATACACCTCCCAGAGAACTCTGTTTCTTAGATAAGGTGCCCAAACTGATCAGATGATCACTAGAGGGATGAAGGTATGCCCTCCCCCCCACACACACACCACCCAGTTGTCACAGACCCCTTCCCACCTGTTCTCTCTCTTTCTGTTCATGTGGGCTCCTTTCGCTAAGGTACGCTAGTGTTTTTAGCGCACGCTAGCTGAAAAATTACCGCCTGCTTAAAAGGAGGCAGTAGCGGCTGGCGCGCGCGGCATTTTAGTGCATCTTTATAAAAGGAGCCCTGTGTTGGCAGTCCTCTGACAGTAATTATTGATGGAAATGGAGAACAAGGAAAGTGCGTGTTGGGGAGGGGGGGGGCTATTGCCAGAGATGTCAAAATAACTTGAAATATAACCTTTATATCTGTTTGTAATAATATTTCCTCGCATACCTCCACTAGAGTGTGGCAGCAGTTCTTAATGGACAATATTTTCGAAAACGCAAAGGCCCTGATTCTGCAAAACGCGTCTAAAGTTAGGCGTCCTTTAGAGAATCAGGTTTTAGGTGAGATTTAGACGCCCAAACAATGTCCATACATATTACTATCATCCCTCCAAAAAATATTTCCATTTGACCTATTCCGGTCATGGGACCAGGAAGTGACATCAGGAGGAGAGCTGGGGCCGAGATGCTGCTAGCTGCTGGTGCAGATTTGAAGAGGTACGTGGGAGGGGGGGGAACATGGCAATGCTGGGTACCACTGCCCCCGGACACCTCCTTCCCTTGCTAAGCTGCTGCTAACAATCAATAATTGCTACTAACAAGCATTTGATTGGCAGTAATTACGGAGGGTCAGGGGCATTTCCAGAAATTAGATGCAATGAATGAATACATGTATTTGTACTATCAGTTGGGCACTAGAATTTTAAATGCTCATTCCTAAGGTTATTCCATGCAGAGGATATTAACTTAGCGTGCATCACTTGGGTGCCCTTTATTTATTTTAGCATTTCTATACCACTTAAATGGTTTACATTCAAGTACTCAAGCATTTTTCCCTATCTGTCCTGGTGGGCTCAGACTCTATGTAATATACCCGGGGCAAGTGACTTGCCCAGGATCACAAGGAGCAGTGTGGGATTTGAACCCACAACCTCAGGGTGCTGAGACTGTAGCTCTAACCACTGCGCCACTCACTCCCACTTCCCATATGTTCAGTAGAAAAGTGAGACGAAGGAGGGAGGAAGCCAGAGCAGTGTCTTTCTTAACTTTTTAGCATTTTATTCAGCTTTCTACAAGCTTTTTCAGGTGATGAGCTCAGCACGCCACTTCAGGTTATGGAGAACACTTCCGATGTTTACGATGTGGAGCACGTGCATTCGATATTTACACCGAGCAATATGGAGAAGGCAAGAGGGTGTATTTAGAAGCTAGATAGAGGGAAATTTAATTAGATTTTAACCCTTTCAGGACCATAAGGATCGAAGGCCAATTTTTGTGGTTTTGACGACATTTTTATGGTAAAAAGGGCTTGCAGATGCCAAAAAATTGATTTTTTTTTTGTGAAATATCATTATTTTTATTTTAAAAAATCACACTTCTGGCTTATGGACAGTGTGGCAAGTGAATCTTCTCGTCAATCTGGCAACGACGCTAATGAACAAATGTCGGAACCAGTTTGTTTACATAAAGGCAGTATCATATGGAATCCGTACATATCAAATTTAGAACTGTAGACTATCCCAATCAAAATGGATAGGATTTTAAAGTTATGGGACAAATATGTCCCTTGGTCCTGAAAGGGTTAAGGAAGACCTGTTTTACTGCCCAGAGGGATCAGCTTGTGGAATCTTCTGCCTAACGAGGTTATGCCAGCAATATCACTGGACATATTTCAAAGAAAATTGGATAATTTCTTGAACATGACAGGCTGGAACGGATACAGAATGTGCAGTAATACATCACTGAGCAGAACTGATTGCTGTAGTCAACTAGAAGGAAACTCGCAAATGGACCAAAATGCCAGTAAAGTCCTCAGAGACCATTTAGTAAACAATTTTCAAAGCCATTTGCCACAGTAACTTGGCCTGCCTGAAAACCCAATGTTAAAAACAGATCTAAACAGGTGGAAAGCTTTGCCATAGCTACAAAATCACACAACCACTCTATATAAATATCATTAATGCTGGTTTCAAATGGGGATGGCTCAAGGCAATAAGCTGCCTGAAGCAAGCGATGAAGATGGCTCATTCAAAACAGAGGGTCCCTCATAAGGTTACCAGATATCTGTGAAAACCCGGACATGTCCTCTTTTTAGAGGACTGTCCGGGCTAGGGTTGCAAGATTTTCTTAGACCTGCCCCCCAGGCCCGCCCCGTTCTACCCATCTCCATCCCATCATGCCCCAGCTCCGCCCCCTCTGTGTGCTCTGGTCGGGCAGGAGGGGTATGCGTGCATGCAACGTAACGACGTGTTGCCCTCCTGTCTGATGACGATTTTGAGGGAGGCTTTTCCAAACCTGGACAAAGTGCCGGGTTATGAAAAGCCGTCTGGATCTGAGGGCATGTTCGTGGAAATCCAGACTTCTGGTAAACCTAGTCCGGGCTCCAGGACGGACTTTCCAAACCCCGGCTACATTTGGAGGGCCTCTGAGCATGCGCTGATGATGTCGCACGCATCCGTGAATGGGCTTGTTTTGGGGGGAAACAGGGTAGTTGTTGAGGTTCTGTTGGTCAGAATATTAATGGAGTCGTGACCCTGGTGGACACCTCCCCATTCTGCTGCTTATAGTAACAGGCAGCGGTGGCTATTTTTAAAATATAAACTTTGTGATCTTGAACAAGATTTGTTTTTCCCTTGCATTCATCCTTAGAGCCTCTGGATCTGGACAGCAAGATAAAAGACGGCAGGTTGGGCTTTGTTTGTAAGCCTAATGGCTGTGAATGCTATTACATGCAATTACTTAATTAGGTTGCTCCATTTTGATTGTAGCATTGCATTCATCCATGCACTTCCTCTGTGGAGCCCTGGCTCACTGATGCACTCAATCTAAAAGGCTCGGTAATGCATGCATTGTTATCCCCAGCAGGAGTATTTGAAAGTGTATAATTTCTTTGAAGGGATAACTGTGCCTTTGACTTGGCTGTTTTCAAGGCGAGGCTGGGGAGAGGAGGAGAGGCAGCAGGTGGAACCGGCGTGGAAATGAAATATGCTTTTCATATTGGAATTCAGAAACCAAAGGAAGAAATTTGAGGAGCAATGGTTCTGGTTTCTGTAATTAGCTTTTCAGGATATCTTACCTTTTGCCCATGCCTCACTGGGAAATTTGAAGAGAAACAAGAAAACAGTAGCTAAGTTATCTGCCATTGCTGGAGAAAATGAGGCAAATGAACTTTAAAAAAATCTACATAACAGATCAGATTTGTATTGCAAAGCGTTAGCATGAACAACGTGTAGGGTTGCCAACTGGTTCCAGATTTGCTCAAAAAGGTTGATCCGGTACGGGTTTTACCCCCCCGCTGCATGTAGGGACTTGTAGTTCTGATTTCCATACTGCATTCCCTGGATGCAGTGGGGTAACCCAGGACTAGATCAACCCTGTCGAGTGAATCTGAAGCCAGTTGGCAACCCTAACAGTGTAAGGTTTTAAATTATGTATTGGATTTATCATTTGTTACTTTCAGGATTGCTGAGGGTGTCACTGTGATGAGAGGCGGAGCATTGCAACACTCAGCAGGTCAGTGGCGTAGCAAAGGGGGTGGGGGAGATGGTCTGCCCCGGGCGCCGTCGGTGGGAGCTCGGGCACTCGTCCTCCTCCCCTCCCCCCCCGCTCCTTTCCACTCCTCCCCATGCCGCACACGTGTGCCTTCACTTCCCCCACCAAGCCGCCATCTCCAAGATGCTGCTCGTGCCAACATCAGCTCTCCCTCCTTTCGGGTCCTGCGCCTATAAAGTGACGTCAAAGGGAGAGCTGACGCCAAAGCGGGCAGCAAGTTGGTGATGCTGTTGGCGCCAGGCAAAAGGGGAAGGGGTGCGCTCAAGAGGCGGGGAGAGGCAGGGGGGCCACTATCCCTGGTTCCTCTCACCCTAGCAATGCTACTGGCACTGGCTCCATATTTTTTAGTGGCACGAGCACATACAGAGATCCGTGATCTGCAGCACTGCCACTGCAACCAACAGGAGACTAAAAGAAGTGTTGGCTGAGGTTGAGTCAGAGTGAGAAAGGCGGTGTTGCAGCCCGTTTACAAGTAAGCTGTTAGTCCTGTGCTTCCACAGTCGCTACCCTGCTGACTGCTTGCATGATTTAAAAAATGTTTTTGAGGCAGAGCATGGTCTGTGGGGATTGGGCTTCAAGAGGCTCTTGATTGGATTCACAATTGCAGCCAGGCCGAGCCTCTCCCGAATGCAGCTTTTCTAGGGTACAGGGCAAGGAGAGAGGAAGATCTTGCTGCAAATACGGAGGAGTTAATACATTTTTAATTATTTATCTGTTAAATGTTTATTGGAAATTGAATTTATGATGAATGAGAAAAATGATGGGACAGGGCTGGGGTTGCGAGAGTGGTGGCAGAAGGAAAGGGAGGTGAGAGAGAGAGAGAGAGAGAAATAGAGAGAGAGAAAAGGAGAGAGAGAACTAGAAAGTGAGAAAAAGAGAGAGAGAAAGCGAGAAAAAGAGAGAGAGAGGGAACTAGAGAGCGAGAGAGAGAGAACTAGAGAGAAAGAAAAAGAGAGAGATAACTAGAAAGCGAGAAAGAGAGAGAGGAATAGAAAGAGAGAAAGCAAGAAAAAGAGAGAGAGAAATAGAAAGTGAGAAAAAGAGAGAGAGAGGGAACTAGAGAGAGAGAGAGAGAACTAGAAAGAGAGAGAGAGAGAACTAGAAAGAGAGAGAGAGAGAGAGAACTAGAGAGAGAGAGAGAGAGAGAGAACTAGAAAGAGAGAAAAAGAAAGAGAGAGAGGCTCCTGGGGATATGATGTCATTAACACATGTTAATCAGCAGTGGCGCAGTCCAGCATGGGAAGATAGTTGTTGGCTTTCCTTCAGTCTCCTTGGATCTTAAATGGCCCCACCTAAAATTTAGCAAAGGCAACTGCTTTACTTGAATTGATAAAAAAAACCAAACTTTTGAAAATATATGTAAAGATTTGTGGTTTAAGGCTCTTAAGAAAACAGTTTTACCAAAAACATATACATATGGTACATATGGTAGAAAGGGACCAATGTCAGCTCTGATCCTCTGATTCCACACCTCCCCCCCCCCTCCCACCTCGAAAATGGTGCTAGGGCTTATTTTAGGGGTAGGGTTTTTTTTCGGGGAAACATGGTATAACTTGATACATAGTCCTCAAAAGGTCCCCGCGTACCTCTTTAAAAGTCCGCTGGCACAAGCAGCAGCTTCCGCTTGCTGGTCGCGCTGGCCTCTGCTCTCTTCTGATGTCACGTTTTGGTCGTATCAATTCATTTTTTAATCATGAATGGATACGAGTGTGACCGTTGGGCAGACTGCAGGGACCGTTCAGGTTTTTATCTGGCATCGTCAGTAGCTGGGGTGAATCTATGGAATAACCTGGGTGGATAGTTGAGGATGGTGGATAACATTCAGTGTTATAAAGAGCTTTTAAAAACATCCCTATTTATGGAAGCTTTTTTTGTAAATAGCTCTGAAGTATTGTCTAATATGGAGCAGAAAATGCAGGACGAGTAATTGATATAATATTGTCTGTTATGATGTTCTTGATTTAATTTGTATTTAATGTTTCAACTTTCAAGTTTATTTAAAAATTTCTTATCCCCCCCCCCTGTCCAGTTCCACCCATCCACGCCCCGGTCCCGGAGGCAGTTCAGTGAGTTTAAGACTGTGAGAAGAGGTGGTGATTATGTAAGATGAATCGGGCGTCCCGGTACATGGGCTGACGTCTGTTGTGTAACAGAAAAGGCCTTTTTATGACCCCCGCTGACTGATTAGACAAGTACAGAATATTTTTCCTGGATTTTGTTTATTCAAGCAGGGCTCTTGGCATTCAGTCACCTCAAGAACTATGGATAGGTCACTTTTTTAGACTGTTTTGTTAGCTAGTTTGACATCCTGCCATTTCATGAGCTGCCTGTGAAAGACAGAGGTGACAAAAGATGAATTTACTTAAAAGTCCTTCTATTTAGTTATTTAGCTGTTTATCCCATCTTCCGCAAAGAGCTCGGAAGGGGTTAGAAACATAGAAAAAAGCAGCAGAAAAGGGCTATAGCCCACCAAGTCTGCCCATTCCAAGTATCTCCTCCCCTGAATTTACTCCCTTAAAGATCCCACTTGAGTATCCCATTTTCTCTTAAAATCCGTCACGCTGCTGGCCTTTATCACCTGGAGTGGGAGTCTGTTCCAATGATCCACTACTCTTTCGGTGAAGAAGTACTTCCTGGAGTCGCCATGAAACTTCCCTCCCCTGATTTTCAGCGGATGCCCTCTGGTGGTCGAGGGTCCCATGAGCCAAAAGATATCATCTTCTGACTCGATGCGTCCCGTGATGTACTTGTACGTTTCAATCATATCTCCCCGTTCTCTTCTTTCCTCAAGTGAGTACAGCCGCAATTTCTTTAGTCTTTCTTCATACGTGAGATCCTTGAGCCCCAAGACCATCCTGGTGGCCGTTCGCTGAACCGACTCGATCCTCAGCACGTCCTTTCGGTAGTGTGGTCTCCAAAACTGAACACAGTATTCCAAGTGAGGCCTCACCATGGCTCTGTACAATGGCATCATAACTTCAGGTCTTACACATAACTTCAGGTTACACATTACATTTACACTGTTACAATGACCGGGATATTTGGGCGGAATAACTTATCAGGTCAAATACGATTATGTGTGGAACGCTCTACCTTTAAAAAACTGCTTAAAACTACCCCCCTCTTTTACTAAGGTGTGCTATGTTTTTTTAGCACACGCTAAACACTAATGCGTGCGTGTTATCCTATGGACGCATTAGCAGTTAGCGCATGCGTTGACTTTAAAACGCTTGGGGGGGGGTCACGTGATGCTGAGCTGGAGAGCAGACGCGTGAGTCTCGAGCTCCTAGGCCCCGCTCTCCTCATCGGCATTTAGGCTGCTTGTTTTTGCCCCTTTGCGCTGCCTTTCATTTGTCTGCGGTATCACGTCGGCTGCCCCTTTTGGATTCCGGCTTCCGCTGGGCTATGGCAACCACAACGGTGCGAAAAGATCGGGAGAAGGCTAAAACGCTTAGCGCACCTTAGTGAAAAAGGGCCCAAGCTATTTGTCGATGCTTATTTTTGATATGTGAATTATTCCTCGGATATTGTGCGGTTTTCCCTTTACTGTAGTTCATGAGAAAGTGCTGAAAGTGCTTTTAAGTATAGAGAAAGTATAGAGTATTCTAGTGGCTTTACTTATAACTGGAATTAGTCCATGTAATTTTTATCGAAAAACATCCAGTCAAATATGATCTTCAAACATTCATAAATGAAGACTCGTAAGGAAATACTTTGATACTCGATCCTCAGAGGGTTAATCTCCCGTTGGTTCTAGTGGACAGAGCCCACCAAACCCGATCTTCATAGGATCTCATTATCTTGAACGTTTCAATCATGTCCCCTCTGAGTCTGCTCTTTTCAAGGGACCATAACACAAGTGCAAAACAAAACAAGTGCAAAGCACAAAACAAGGGTGGAAAATGTAAAACTGTTTAAATTGAACCTTATTTGTTTTTACCTCTTGATATTGTAAACCTTTCCTGCCCTTTCCCTGTTGTGTTTATTTTATTGTTGTTTTTTAATTATTTACCTTTGATTTTTATGTATTGTTAACTTTTGATTTGAGGTGTTTTTTTTGTTAACGGCAGTACAGTGCTCCCCCAATATTTGCGGGGGTTCCTTTCCAGGAACCTCCACGAATATTAAAAAACTGCAAATACGGTTTTTCACTTGGGGAGGCAGCAGAGGGCAGCTGGAGCACCGGCGAGTGAAGGAAATCACTCCCAGTATGCTCCGACCGCCTCTTCCTGTACTAAAGTCGGGCTACACCAATCAGGAGCTGCTTTGACACGTATCTCCTGATTGGTGAGGCCTGACTTTAGTGCAGGAAGAGGTGGTCGGAGCATACCGCGAGTGATTTTCTCCACTCGCTGGCGCTCCGGCTGCCTTCTCCTGTCTCCCCCGCTGAAAACCGTATTTGCGGTTTTTCAAGATTCACGGGGGTTCCTGGAACGGAACCCCCGCGAATATCGGGGGAGTACTGTAGTCTATTTTAACATGCACCAAGAAAGAGAAGGCCAGACTTAGATTAATTCAGAATACGGCAGTTAAATTGATTTATGGCTTGAGGAAATATGACCATGTGACACCCTTCTATTGTTACGAGTTGTACTGGCTCCCGGTGGAAGCTCGCGTTTTGTTTAAGTTGGGTTATAAAGTTGTGTATGGTATTGCCCCAATCTATATGACTGACAAATTCCTTATAGCATCTTATAAACATAGAAGAGGATCACCTGCTTTGTCTATTTTTCCATCTGCTCAGGGTTGTAAAAGCAAGAAATCTTTGGATCATACATTGGCATGTCAAGCTGTTTTCTACGATAAAGAATTTCAACCTTTGTTGCATAGTGCTTGCTCTTGCAAACATTTTAGAGCCCAATTGAAAACTTACCTTTTTTCAGAGTACCTGGTCAAATAATTCTATATGTTTCTTATGTTGTTTTATTAATGTTTTGTTAACCGTGTTGAACTTACGGTTACGCGGATTATAAATACGATGTTATGTTATGCTAGCCACATACCTAAAGGGGCAAAGTTGGGACAAATGACCCATGGGCTTAATGGGGCAAAGATGCTATTTTTATTCATTTATACCCGGCCTTTTCCAAGGCGGGTCACAATAGAGTACATACACAAACAGAATCACATACGATACAACCAATCGAACATGAATCGTGATAATGTAAAGCCTCCTAAAATTACAAAGATGCTTCCAGTGCCTCGCATCAAAAAACTATAGCTCAAGTCCCCTATTTCATCTTACAGAAAAGGTGTTTCTTCAACATTTTCTTAAAAGTGCTCAAACATGTTTCCTGTCGTAAATATCCCGGAAGCTTATTCCACTCCCGAGGACCCACACACGAAAATATGCTAGCTTTAGACACAGCTAGTCGCAGCTGTTTCATTGTCAGAATATGTAGGTCATCGTGAGTCACCGAGCACAACATGCGCTGTGGTTCGTACGGCAGAATGCTATCCATCAAATGTGGTTTTATCTGTCCAATTAGATATGAACAATGAAGCAGTAATAGTCAATAAGTGAGTATGGCAGAGCCCGATGAACTGATAGGATCCAGCACTGTTCCCAGAGGCCCCGGCCTGGCAGAAGCCTGCCACCGAGCGCGTGCATGCCTGCAACTCAGCGGGCATGCAGCGACTCTGTATCTGGTATTTGTCGGTGCCAGGCGCACAGTCTGATCCGGAAATACCCCGCCAAACAACAGCTGATAAGGGTCAGTGATAGGGCGAGAAATCACTCCAGCGCTTAACAACGCTTTCACCTGCACACCATCATAGGGCACGTCACGTATATATAATAAACTTTCAACAATTAAGATTTTAACAAGCTTAGTGTGTTAGTCAAGTGAAACAGTGAGCCTCACTGTGATGACTTCCCAGCCGTCCCCGGGAAAACCACTTAGCTTAGATCTTCAGCCAGATTAGCATGAAGTAAAGCGAGGTGACATTCATAACGAGAACCCTCGATGAAAGGTCAAACCAAGCCCAGTTTCAGGGACTCGATGCGTCTCTTCCTCAGGAACCCGTTGCTAACCAAGTCCTTAATTCACAGAACGTCACCAAACAGTAGATCAGGCAGCTGCGATAGCGTTTTTACCCCGCGCGCTAAACCCATGCTACGCGGCTAGAACTAATGCCGGCTCAAAGCTGGCATTGGGAGTCTAGCACGCAGGGTAATTTAGCGCACCCTAAAACCACTTAGTAAAAGGAGCCTTTAGTGTATTGTGTCAGGCACAGCACTAGGGGGGGAGGGGCAGTTTGGAAAGTGGGTGATCATTTAGAAAAGGGATGGTTTGTTTTTAGTGGTTGCCTTCTGGCCAATGAGGAACATTTTCATGAAAAATTGATAACAGCTGAAACTAAGGGCTCCTTTTATCAAGCCGCCCTAGCGGGGTTAGTGCGCGCGACATTTCATCAAGCGCTAACCCCCACGCTGGCCTAAAAACTACCGCCTGCTCAATGGAAGAAGTAGTGGCTAGCGCGGCCAGCGGTTTAATGCGCACTATTATGCGTGTTAAACCTCTTGCGCAGCTTGATAAAAGGAGCCCTAACTTATCTTGGCTGCAATGCAGTAGCAGGAGTGGTAGTGTAATCCAAACAAGGAGTTTAGAAGGGGTGGTAGTGTAATCCAAACAAGGAGTTTAGAAGGGGTGGTAGTGTAATCCAAACAAGGAGGTTAGAAGGGGTGGTAGTGTAATCCAAACAAGGAGTTTAGAAGGGGTGGTAGTGTAATCCAAACAAGGAGGTTAGAAGGGGTGGTAGTGTAATCCAAACAAGGAGGTTAGAAGAGGTGGTAGTGTAATCCAAACAAGGAGGTTAGAAGGGGTGGTAGTGTAATCCAAACAAGGAGGTTAGAAGGGGTGGTAGTGTAATCCAAACAAGGAGGTTAGAAGAGGTGGTAGTGTAATCCAAACAAGGAGTTTATAAGGGGTGGTAGTGTAATCCAAACAAGGAGTTTAGAAGGGGTGGTAGTGTAATCCAAACAAGGAGTTTAGAAGGGGTGGTAGTGTAATCCAAACAAGGAGTTTAGAAGGGGTGGTAGTGTAATCCAAACAAGGAGGTTAGAAGGGGTGGTAGTGTAATCCAAACAAGGAGGTTAGAAGAGGTGGTAGTGTAATCCAAACAAGGAGTTTAGAAGGGGTGGTAGTGTAATCCAAACAAGGAGTTTAGAAGGGGTGGTAGTGTAATCCAAACAAGGAGGTTAGAAGGGGTGGTAGTGTAATCCAAATAAGGAGGTTAGAAGGGGAGGTAGTGTATCCCAAACAAGGAGGTTAGAAGGGGTGGTAGTTTAATCCAACAAGGAGGTTAGAAGGGGTGGTAGTGTAATCCAAACAAGGAGGTTAGAAGGGGTGGTAGTTTAATCCAACAAGGAGGTTAGAAGGGGTGGTAGTGTAACCCAAACAAGGAGGTTAGAAGGGGTGGTAGTTTAATCCAACAAGGAGGTTAGAAGGGGTGGTAGTGTAATCCAAACAAGGAGTTTAGAAGGGGTGGTAGTGTAATCCAAACAAGGAGGTTAGAAGGGGTGGTAGTGTAATCCAAACAAGGAGGTTAGAAGAGGTGGTAGTGTAATCCAAACAAGGAGTTTAGAAGGGGTGGTAGTGTAATCCAAACAAGGAGTTTAGAAGGGGTGGTAGTGTAATCCAAACAAGGAGGTTAGAAGGGGTGGTAGTGTAATCCAAACAAGGAGTTTAGAAGGGGTGGTAGTGTAATCCAAACAAGGAGGTTAGAAGGGGTGGTAGTGTAATCCAAACAAGGAGGTTAGAAGAGGTGGTAGTGTAATCCAAACAAGGAGGTTAGAAGGGGTGGTAGTGTAATCCAAACAAGGAGGTTAGAAGGGGTGGTAGTGTAATCCAAACAAGGAGGTTAGAAGAGGTGGTAGTGTAATCCAAACAAGGAGTTTAGAAGGGGTGGTAGTGTAATCCAAACAAGGAGTTTAGAAGGGGTGGTAGTGTAATCCAAACAAGGAGGTTAGAAGGGGTGGTAGTGTAATCCAAACAAGGAGGTTAGAAGGGGTGGTAGTGTAATCCAAACAAGGAGGTTAGAAGAGGTGGTAGTGTAATCCAAACAAGGAGTTTAGAAGGGGTGGTAGTGTAATCCAAACAAGGAGTTTAGAAGGGGTGGTAGTGTAATCCAAACAAGGAGGTTAGAAGGGGTGGTAGTGTAATCCAAATAAGGAGGTTAGAAGGGGAGGTAGTGTATCCCAAACAAGGAGGTTAGAAGGGGTGGTAGTTTAATCCAACAAGGAGGTTAGAAGGGGTGGTAGTGTAATCCAAACAAGGAGGTTAGAAGGGGTGGTAGTTTAATCCAACAAGGAGGTTAGAAGGGGTGGTAGTGTAACCCAAACAAGGAGGTTAGAAGGGGTGGTAGTTTAATCCAACAAGGAGGTTAGAAGGGGTGGTAGTGTAATCCAAACAAGGAGTTTAGAAGGGGTGGTAGTGTAATCCAAACAAGGAGGTTAGAAGGGGTGGTAGTGTAATCCAAACAAGGAGGTTAGAAGAGGTGGTAGTGTAATCCAAACAAGGAGGTTAGAAGGGGTGGTAGTGTAATCCAAACAAGGAGGTTAGAAGAGGTGGTAGTGTAATCCAAACAAGGAGTTTAGAAGGGGTGGTAGTGTAATCCAAACAAGGAGTTTAGAAGGGGTGGTAGTGTAATCCAAACAAGGAGTTTAGAAGGGGTGGTAGTGTAATCCAAACAAGGAGGTTAGAAGGGGTGGTAGTGTAATCCAAACAAGGAGGTTAGAAGAGGTGGTAGTGTAATCCAAACAAGGAGTTTAGAAGGGGTGGTAGTGTAATCCAAACAAGGAGTTTAGAAGGGGTGGTAGTGTAATCCAAACAAGGAGGTTAGAAGGGGTGGTAGTGTAATCCAAATAAGGAGGTTAGAAGGGGAGGTAGTGTATCCCAAACAAGGAGGTTAGAAGGGGTGGTAGTGTAATCCAAACAAGGAGGTTAGAAGGGGTGGTAGTTTAATCCAACAAGGAGGTTAGAAGGGGTGGTAGTGTAACCCAAACAAGGAGGTTAGAAGGGGTGGTAGTTTAATCCAACAAGGAGGTTAGAAGGGGTGGTAGTGTAATCCAAACAAGGAGGTTAGAAGGGGTGGTAGTTTAATCCAACAAGGAGGTTAGAAGGGGTGGTAGTGTAACCCAAACAAGGAGGTTAGAAGGGGTGGTAGTGTAATCCAAATAAGGAGGTTAGAAGGGGTGCTAGTGTAACCCAAACAAGGAGGTTAGAAGGGGTGGTAGTGTAACCCAAATAAGGAGGTTAGAAGGGGTGGTAGTGTAACCCAAATAAGGAGGTTAGAAGGGGTGGTAGTTTAATCCAACAAGGAGGTTAGAAGGGGTGGTAGTGTAATCCAAATAAGGAGTTTAGAAGGGGTGGTAGTGTAATCCAAACAAGGAGTTTAGAAGGGGTGGTAGTGTAATCCAAACAAGGAGGTTAGAAGGGGTGGTAGTGTAATCCAAATAAGGAGGTTAGAAGGGGAGGTAGTGTATCCCAAACAAGGAGGTTAGAAGGGGTGGTAGTTTAATCCAACAAGGAGGTTAGAAGGGGTGGTAGTGTAATCCAAACAAGGAGGTTAGAAGGGGTGGTAGTTTAATCCAACAAGGAGGTTAGAAGGGGTGGTAGTGTAACCCAAACAAGGAGGTTAGAAGGGGTGGTAGTTTAATCCAACAAGGAGGTTAGAAGGGGTGGTAGTGTAATCCAAACAAGGAGTTTAGAAGGGGTGGTAGTGTAATCCAAACAAGGAGGTTAGAAGGGGTGGTAGTGTAATCCAAACAAGGAGGTTAGAAGAGGTGGTAGTGTAATCCAAACAAGGAGGTTAGAAGGGGTGGTAGTGTAATCCAAACAAGGAGGTTAGAAGAGGTGGTAGTGTAATCCAAACAAGGAGTTTAGAAGGGGTGGTAGTGTAATCCAAACAAGGAGTTTAGAAGGGGTGGTAGTGTAATCCAAACAAGGAGTTTAGAAGGGGTGGTAGTGTAATCCAAACAAGGAGGTTAGAAGGGGTGGTAGTGTAATCCAAACAAGGAGGTTAGAAGAGGTGGTAGTGTAATCCAAACAAGGAGTTTAGAAGGGGTGGTAGTGTAATCCAAACAAGGAGTTTAGAAGGGGTGGTAGTGTAATCCAAACAAGGAGGTTAGAAGGGGTGGTAGTGTAATCCAAATAAGGAGGTTAGAAGGGGAGGTAGTGTATCCCAAACAAGGAGGTTAGAAGGGGTGGTAGTGTAATCCAAACAAGGAGGTTAGAAGGGGTGGTAGTTTAATCCAACAAGGAGGTTAGAAGGGGTGGTAGTGTAACCCAAACAAGGAGGTTAGAAGGGGTGGTAGTTTAATCCAACAAGGAGGTTAGAAGGGGTGGTAGTGTAATCCAAACAAGGAGGTTAGAAGGGGTGGTAGTTTAATCCAACAAGGAGGTTAGAAGGGGTGGTAGTGTAACCCAAACAAGGAGGTTAGAAGGGGTGGTAGTGTAATCCAAATAAGGAGGTTAGAAGGGGTGCTAGTGTAACCCAAACAAGGAGGTTAGAAGGGGTGGTAGTGTAACCCAAATAAGGAGGTTAGAAGGGGTGGTAGTGTAACCCAAATAAGGAGGTTAGAAGGGGTGGTACTGTAACCCAAATAAGGAGGTTAGAAGGGGTGCTAGTGTAACCCAAACAAGGAGGTTAGAAGGGGTGGTAGTGTAATCCAAACAAGGAGGTTAGAAGGGGTGGTAGTGTAATCCAAACAAGGAGGTTAGTAGGGGTGGTAGTATAACCCAAACAAAGAGGTTAGAAGGGGTGGTAGTGTAATCAAAACAAGTAGGTTAGAAGCATAATTTTTACTCCTTGTCAGCTGCAGGCTGTTTGCAACCCTGAGAATGCTGCTCTGCTCTTTAGGGACTATTTCCGTTTCCAGGCCTGCTCTCCTGGTGCTTTCTAAATGTAACTAGCGGACTGTGGTTAATGGTTTGGTTGCTGATTCATCTGCTTTCATTCCTGAATGAATTAAACAACAAGAACATAAGAGGTGAGCTGTGTTTTCATTCTGGAAGTATTTTAACTCTTTGCAGACTGTTGCTAGTTTTGGTGTACTGGAAAATAAAAGCACTAAAAATTGTGCATGCAGTTTTGGTCCCATATCTAAATTGATCACGCAATATAATTGAATAGGGTTACCAGATTTTTCTTTAGCTGCTTTGACACGCAGCTCCTGATTGGTGTAGCCCGACTTTGCTACAGGAAGAGCGGTCGGAGCAGATCGCGAATGAGCGAGTCCGCGAATTCGAGGGAGAACACTGTATTACTATGATTATAGTTAGCATTTTTATAGCGCTTCTTGACCTGTGCAGCTCTGTACAAAATATATATGCTTGCAGGAAGCCAGAAGCTCTTCTTGACATGAATATGCAGATAGGCTTGTGTGATCCACAATCGTTAGACTCGTGTGTATATTTACACAGTCACTTATGCAGCAACTCTGACATTTCTGCTTTAGTCCATATGTTATAACAATTTGTGCATGAAAAATGTTCCCACTGTGTGCCAACAGTTCTTTTGTAATTAGAGCCTGTGAATGCCTGGCGTGTGGAATCTGGTTTACGATTAACTGAACTGCAGCTCATGTTCTATTTACAGTTTTTATGTGGTGACCTAAAAATCTGAACACGTCAACTGGTCGTCTTCTGCTGGGAAATTTGTGCGTCATAGAGAGCAGGTGTGAATGCGTGTGGATACTTTCCGTAGGATAATTTTGAAAATTGGTAGAATTTATGTTCAGACCTACCACACAAGTCAGGTGGCCCGTTATAATGTTTTCTTCGTAGGAAACGAGACAGATGGGCATACGAGGGGCCGTTGAAAAGTTCGCAGCCCAGCAACAAAGTTGGGGCAGTCTCCATTAAGGGCTATACACCTAGTCCAGTGATTTTCCACTTGTTTTTAGGGTTCCTGTTACACCGCTGTTCGGTAATTCAGTTCTGACAAAACATATTTCGCCGAGGGAGGGCTGCAATTGAAAGCTCCTTATTTTCTACTTCATTCTAATGAAAAGTTTCAAAATATGCAAATAATAGGATAATGGGGCTTAGGGCCACAGCTCCCTCGTGAATATTAAAAAAATCACAAATAACTTTAGGGCTCCCACCCTGACTACTTCCCCCCTCCCGGACCCCTCCACAGCTTACCTTTAAAGCCCTGGTGGTATAACGGTGAAGCAGATCCGCTATCAAAAATGGCTGTCTCAAGTTCGTGCGTTGGTCTCACGAGACTACGGGAACTCACAAGACCAACGCAGGAATTTGAGGCAGCCATTTAGATAGCCGATCACTATAGACAAGTTGTAGGCATTCTGGTCTTCGAGAGCCAGAGCCAGGTCAGATTTTCCGGATCTCCACAATAAATATGCATGAGATAGATTTGCATCTCAGGGAGGCAGTGCGTGCAAATCCATCTTGACTTGAGCGGCATATGTTAAGTTAATTTATTTATTTATGAAGAAGAAACGAAACGTGAACGAGAATAGTGGTTTTCACATATAGATGAAAAAGAAATTACAGATCAAATGATGATTGAAGTGCATATATTGTTATGAGGCACGACTAAACGCTTATGAGAAGCACTTGAAGATCTGAAAAATTTCTTTAAAGTAATAATGTTGATGCTGTATATGTGACAGACTAGTTTATTAGGTCAGCATGTTGTATTGCCTCAGGTTATTTCAGTGTAGCACACCAAACATCAGATCTTAACTTATAGCATCAAAGTATATAGAGCAGCGTATCGCAAACTGTGTGCTGCGGCACACTGGGGTTGGGGAGAGGCACCGGCTGACTGCCTACAGGAATGCCTCTCGCTGCGAGAGGCATGTCCAGTAGACAGTTAGCCAGTGCCAGTGCCTCTCCTCTCCCCAGTGTGTAAGCCAGTGTTTCTCAACCTGCGGGTATGCGGGCCACCTGTTGGGGATACGTGGGCTGACGGTCGATTCCTCTCTGCCATTGCCCGCCGCCACACGCCAGTTCCATTTAAATACCCCTCTCCCTGCAGCCAATCGCTGCTTGGCTGGCCTGGACCTTCTCTCAGACATCAGAATTGACATCGGGGGAAGGCTTGTGGGCTGGTGGCATGCAATCACCCTTCCCTTCCCGGAGTTGCAGCGGCAGTGGGGGATAATTAAATGGAACTGGCAGGGAGCAGCGGCAGACCGGGGAGGAGGGAGGAATCAGCGGCAGGTTGTCTTGGGGGCAGGCAGGCTTTGGCGCAGGTCATCTTCGGGGGAGGGAGGGAGAAAGGGGTTGGGACAAAGGCTGGAAGGCAGTGAGGTGGAGGGGGCATGAACTCAGGACACAGAAGGAAGGGAGGAGGCATTAATAGGACAGAAGGAAGGGAGGGGGCATTAATAGGGAGGCAGTGAGAGGGAGGGGGCATGAACTTGGGATACAGAAGGAAGGGAGGAGGCATTAATAGGACAGAAGGAAGGGAGGGGGCATTAATAGGGAGTCAGTGAGGGGGAGGGGGCATGAACTCGGGACACAGAAGGAAGGGAGAGATCATTAATAAGAAAAACAGTAAATGCAGTCATTTTACACAAAGGAGGAAGGGGGCACTAACTTGGGACATAGGAAGGAGGGAGGGAATAGAAAGGGACAATTGTTGGACCTGTGTGTGTGAGTGAGAGGGAAAGAGATGGTTCACATGTGGAAAGGAAGAGGAAAATTGGGCATAGAGAGGGGTGAGGTAGAGATGCATGGGGAATAGAAGGATGAGAGGGAGAAATGTTGGGTATGGTGGTGGAGAGGGAATAGAGGGATAGATTGAAGGGGATGCAATGGGGAGAAATGTTAGGCATAGTGATGTAGGGAGAGATATGGCATGGTGTTTGAGAGGAGTGATAGAAGGAGCAATGGGCATGGGGCTGGTGGGCAGTAGTGAAAAATGCTGCACATGATCGGTGGGATGAGAAGAGGGAGAAATGTTGGATGTGACAGTAGAGGGAGTGAGAGAGATGCACCCTGAATCTCTCTCTTTCCTCATTCCCTTTGTAGCAAGGGAGGTAATGAGAGAAGGACAGTGAGAGAGAGATGTTGCCAATGGGGGTGGAGGAGAGAAGAAGAAAAGTTGGACTCCTGTAGGGACAGAGAGAGATGGGAATGGAATGATGTCTAGAGGAGAGGATGCGTGCAGGAGGCAGAAAAAAAGAAAGAAATATTGGATGCACAGTCAGAAGGAAATGCAACCAGAGACTCATGAAATCATCAGACAACAAAGGTAGGAAAAATGATTTTATTTTCAATTTAGTGATCAAAATGTGTCAGTTTTGAGAATTTATATCTGCTGTCTATATTTTGCACTATATTTGTCTATTTTTCTATAGTATAATATCTTACTGAGCAGTGCTTTAGCTCGAAGTCCTTTCCATGCATTACAGAGATGGATGTCAAGTTGCAGTCCCTTGGTCGTTGACCTGTTAAATCCTTCAGCAGAGCCAGTTCTGTAACTGAGGCCATGCCAAAAGTAACTTTCCTTCCCGGTGCTTGCAGATGGTAGCTGCAGCTCCCCCAATCTGCCCTGGTTCCACAAGTCGAGCTTCACTTTGCCAGATAGCCAGGTGCACTCTTGGTAATGGTTGCCAAGGGGTATATATAAGTCATTCTGAGTAATTTAAGAATCCTAGAATAACCTTAAAATATGAAAATGGTCAATAAAACTTTAATGAGACACTTATCTTTAATGGAAATGGTGACGGGTTTCGTGGAGCGTTTTCATCTCTGATGATTGTGCATGGCGAAAGCTGCTTGCACCAGGCCACAGTAAATGTACATTCATCAGAGAGAAGACAGAAGCAATGCACTGAGTTCTGTAACTGGAGCCCAAATTTGGGTGCCACAAAAAAATTGGAACCCAGTGCTATTTTATAAAGGACACTCTGGGTCAGGGGTGTGAAAGTCCCTCCTCGAGGGCCGCAATCCAGTTGGGTTTTCAGGATTTCCCCCAATGAGATCTATTTGCATGCACTGCTTTCATTGTATGCTAATAGATCTCATGCATATTCATTGGGGAAATCCTGAAAATCCGACTGGATTGCAGCCCTCGAGGCGGGACTTTGACACCCCTGCTCTGGGTTGAATAGCACCTAGCACCGATTCCTCACCCAAACTCGGGCGCCAGGACTCATGCCTGCTGAAACCCAGGTGTAATTTTCTCCTGCCCGGTCTGGGGACACATTCGCAGTATTCTATAACACCGAGCGCAAATTTCTGGAACGCCCTGTTGGATTGCGCTCTATGGGATTTGGGCAGGCGGTTTAATGGCGAGGCGTGCAGGTAAATCCCAAATTGGTGTCAATTAACATCAATAATTAATTGTTAGAGGCCAATTACTGAAGTTAATTGGCTCGATATGCAATTTAGTTGCACATGCATCTCGGGATCATGCCAACATTTGGGTACCTTTTATAGATACCAGAGGAATATGTAATGTAATGTAATGTAAAAACAGGGAAAAAGTTAAGTTTTCAGTAAAATGTGGGGGGTTATAACCCCCCACACCCCCCACAACGCCCCCACAACGCGGCGCGATGTCTATTAAGTAAAGTGGGGGGTGAGATAAAAAGGCTGCTTTGGTTTACCTCGTTGGAATGACTACAAGACAGCATTGTATCTTCCAAAACAGACAATATTCCTTTATTGTTAGAATAAAAAGTTACAATATTACAGCAGCCAAGGCATAGCAAAGCATAATGTATTGTCAGTTCAGAATATACAATGGAGAGAAGAATTTTCACTCCTATGCGTAACAGGGGGCTAGCAGTTCCCCATAGTATAAGTAAGTGAATCTTTCTCTGGCTCTACTTAGCAAGCACGTGTTTTTTATACAGAGAAATTCTTCCTTTGTTCCAAGAAAGGCCATCCTCTAGCTCTGGTTATGTACTTCCCTATTGGTACATAACATGATGTACAGCTAACTCTTCCCTATCGTCCATGCCTCTCTCTCACCTCCACCCCCCCCCCCAGTAAAAGGGGGGCCTTACAGAAACAGAGAACTGCTTCTAAACTTCCTTCTTTCAGCACAGAGACCTGCAACTGTTAATTAGAGGTATTCGAGTTGGTGTCCTTGTAAGATGAAAAGTTGGCAACGAGATGGCCTTTCCACAATCCAGCTGTCTGGTTCCCATAGCTTGGTTCAGAGACAGAGAGTCCATGGTTTGGTACCAAGATCTTTCATCTTGTTACACCCACATGAGCAGAGCTCCTTGCTCATTATAAATGGTTTATGGCTTTTTAGGGTGTCTGGCATATGAAGTCATACAGCAGTGATAAGAGTCCAGCAGGGCCTTGAACAGATAGACTCCCAGCAGGGAATGAAAACAAGAACATCATTGCTGGCATTGCAAAGACTGCAGATGATGACAGACAGGAAGGTACAGGCAGGCTTATGGTAAAATATAAGTCTGTAGTTTGCAGCAGGGTGTCCAGCATACACAAGTGAAAATCTAGGTCTATAGAGTCCAGTTGAATTATCCAGATGTCCAGGATATACATGTCAGGGAGTTCCCCACATGCCCCCCCGTCGGAGCCCTAAAAACAGTAATTTTGAGTGGCGCGTGCCTCCGCGCTGCGCTCAATTGTCTGGGCGCGCCTTTGTCCCGGCGCGCTTTTGACCTGACACCTATACATACACTTCCCCAGTTTACAGGTTGCAATTTGCCATATTTCAATACAAGATTTTGTCCTAGCTCGACACAAACTAGTGATATTAGCGGGTTGCCTAGGTCAGTAGGCTAAATAGGGGCCTATTTTAAAAAGACGCATATGTAGGGTTACCAGATTTTATGATTGTAAAATGTAGATATGTGGCTCTGCCCCCAGGCCCAGCCAGTTCCACCCAGCCCTGCACTGTTCCGCCCAACTCACGCCCCGTTCTGCCTCAGTCCCCCCCCCCCCCCCCCCCCCCCGAACCTCCTCAAGCTCGGGGCCGCGTCTGGAGGGCCTCCGAGCATGCGCAGGGGTAACGTGATGACATCACACGTGTGTGCGCCCGCGTGTGATGTCACAGCATTGCATCCCTGCATGTGCAGATGCCCTCCAGACGCGGCCCCAAGCTGGAAGCTTTTCAAAACCCAGACAGAACGCCCGGACCGTCCTCTAAAAAGAGAACATGTCCGGGTAAATCTGGACGTCTGGTAGCCCTAGGCAGATGTGGCTATACTTCTTTACATGGTGCTAATACAAAAGAAGGCAAAATCTAAAGCTAAAATGTGTGTGACTGAAGTACACACCCCTCTCCCAAATTTCTTCCAAAGTATGCATACTTAGATCTTTAAGTTGTCCCCATATACTTAATGACAATGATCATATGCCAATTTTTACATGAGTGAAAATATATTTAATTTCCTGGAGGTAAAGTCCATAGTCTGTTATTGAGAAAGACCTGGGGGAAGCCACTTCTTGCCCTGGATCGGAAGCATGGAATATTGCTACTTCCTTGGGTTTTGGCCAGGTACTAGTGACCTGGATTTGCCACCGTGAGAATGGGCCATTGGGCTTGATGGACCATTGGTCTGACCCAGTAAGGCTATTCTTATGTTCATTCATTCAAGTGTCTGTTGAAAAAGACATTGATGGATTAGACCCTATGAAAATTTAGTTACATGTGGAGTGTTAGGTATACTGGCAAAGAGGCAGAGGTATGAAGACAGTTGGATGTGTCTGTATATGGCCTTTTGGTTGAGGATGGGCTGGGGAGGGCTTCAATGGCTGGGAGGGTGGAGATAGGCTGGAGTGAGCTTTGGATCCTTGCCCAGCAATAGCTAAGAAGAAAAAATTTAAATTGAATCAGGTTGGGCAGACTGGATGGACCATTCGGGTCTTTATCTGCCGTCATCTACTATGTTACTATTGATCAGTATCATTTTTTTGTAAACACCAGCCATATGGGCTTTCTATACATAGCTATTTAGTGTTGCATCGAACCTTGATACAGGCACTGAATATCTGGTATAACATGGCTGCCGGTATTTATTTGGTAAAGGGGATGGGACTTGATATACTACAGTGAGAATCAAACTCACAACCTCAGGCTGATAAGGCACCTGCTCTAACCTCTAGGCCACAGCGATATTCAGACTGGCCATATGACGTTTGCCAAGATGTCCATGAATATAAAGATAAGTTGACAAAGAAGGTGACTTGCAGAGAGGTAGGTTCACTTTTCTGGCAATTACAATGCCACTCATCATCTGGGTCTTTGCCAGCTTATATGGTAGATACGTTCTTTTCTCTTTCATATGCTGGGCTAGAATTTTACAGAGGGTCTCTGGAGTGAGGGGCTGTTTTCCTTGCCTTCCTTGCATCCAATCGGTCATATTATACTCTGATTTCAAGGGACTCTTCAGGCCCTCTGGAAGCAGAGGCAAGAAAAAACATCTGTTCACGTACTCGTTTCTAGTCTATTAAACATCAAAGTGTTTGGCTCTGAGATAAATTGAATTATTTTGGAGGTGTGCGGTCGGTGATGGAATCTGGAAATTGGAATTAGGGACTTTGGCTCTCCCTTTAGTTATCTTGCTGAGCACTGAATTATTCTAGCCAAATAACCTGTGAACTCTGAGGCCACATATGACCTCCCGGGCTGAAGCTGAATGGTTTCTGCCCATTCAGACCCGGGGAGATGTTAATGAGATCCCATCGGAAGCCAAGTTGAGTTTGTCTAATCTGATGTGACTGAATAATGAAATAATCACGGAGCTGTGAAAATGGAGGGCAAAAGTCGTGTGTTTTTTGAATGCATATTCAAATCCCCCTTTGTCTGTCTATATGATCTCGGCAAAAGTCACTTTCTTTCTTTGTGCTTCAGTTGATGTAACTGTAATTGGGTGATAACGTCTCAGTTCCTTGTCTCTTTTCTAAAGCTTTTGCTTGACTTGCATTTCAGAAACGTGTTACAAAGCTGTCCATCACAGATGTGGCTGTATGCAAGGTCTGAATTACCTGTTAAACAGTCCTAGATGCAGGATTGGGTTAGGGGTGAGGGATCCCCCCCCCCCTAAGGATGCAAGATCCACTGCGTTTGGGGAAGGTATTGAAAGTGGGGTATTACCGTTACCAAGACAGTCAACCCTTCATTTAACAGACCAATGGAGCGGAAGAGATGTCTGCTAAATCAAATTGCCCGTTAAGTTGAAATTTGTCTATTAAATCCCAAATCTGTTAAATCAGAGTCCGTTATTTATTTTAAAAATTTCTATATCGTTTAAAACTAAACGATTAACAGAATCTACATCCATAATTTTAAGAAGCATTTCACCAGCCAGGCTTTACTTTAGACTTAGATCACAATCCGGACTGGCATTTAATTCATCCTGTTATGATATAATCATAGAGGAGAAGGGCTGGAAAGTGATTTAGTCACGACCCTAAGGCAGCATCAGGCACTTAGAGGGTTAACAGGCTTCTGCCAGCAGAACCCCCCCCCCCCAAAGCAACAACCAAATCGCAGGTACACGCGAGGTTGGGCTGTGAGTCATCCTTGAATGTGCAAAATGAGTCTGTGACAGGAGCTTCACTATGAGTGAATAGCTTCCCGCTCAGTCTGTTTTGTTTCACACTTTTGCGTTACATTTTGTGCCAGTGACGAGCATTCGAACAGCAGGTGAATGATGAAGCAAGGAAGTAGAATTTTTATGGTTTGTGTCCGAGTTGTTATCCTCTCATATGGTAGTACAGTGTTACCAGATGTCCTCTTTTTAGAGGACTGTCCAGGTGTCTCGATGGCTTTTCAAAACCCGACACTTTGGAACAGTGATCAGTGTTCTACCAAGTTTGCATGCAAATGATTTGCATGGAGGTTCGCCATAATCCCATCTGATCAGTCGCTGTGAGAGTGACTTTGACACATGTGCAGAGCCAGTATGGGGAAGCCTGAACAGCTGAATGGCAAGGGAAGCCCCAAAGCAGCCTAAGGCCTTGATTGGTTGGGAGAGGCCTTAGGCATCTAAGTCAATTAGGGCCTTAAGCCCCTCCAAGTGTATCCCAGGATGCACCAGGAAGGGGAAGGCCCACAATTTTGGAGGAGCGGGCCTGTAAACAGGAGGGACTGGGCATCCCTTCTGCTGTCATCTAGTTTTGAAGTACAGGAGAGGTTTGGAGGGGGGATAGCATCTGGTGGTAGGAGGGAGTGGGTATCCCTCCTGCCAAATTTTTTTTTTTTTTGGAAGGGGAGTAAGGAAGGGGAAGGGAAGGGTCAGTTCAGGGGGTCCTTGCGGGGAGGGGGGGTTCAGTGTGGGTTCACAGCAGCAGGAGGGAATGGGCATCCCTCATGCTGATTTTTGGGAAAGTGGAGAAGAGGAAGGGTCAGTGCGGGGAGGGGGTCATGGCAGGAGAGAGTGGGCATCCCTCTTGCCGATTTTGTGGTACCGGGGTCATCGGGGGGTGGGGGGAGGGACGGAGGGCAGCATAGCCCATCATTTTTTTATGGGCACAGAAAAAAAAATGAAAAAAGCAGGCAGACTTGTCAGGTTTTCTGAGTCGGTAATACCGATCTGATTTTGCCATGCAAAGTTAGGCCATCGATCGGATGGCTGGTCTTAATTCCGTACAAACGTAAGGAAGTTCTTCTTCACCCAGAGAGTGGTGGACAACTGGAACGCTCTTCCGGAGACTGTTATAGAGGAAAACACCTTCCAGGGATTCAAGACAAAGTTGGACAAGTTCCTGCTAAACTGGAACGTACACAGGTGAGGCTGGACTCATTTAGAGCACTGGTCTTTGACCTGGGGGCCACCGCATGAGCGGACTGCTGGGTATGATGGACCACTGGTCTGACCCAGCAGTGGTAATTCTTATGTTCAATGTTGTCTGGCTTTGGAAAACATAGCACCTCTTTTCAAGTACTGGGTAGAGATTGGTTTACTATGAAGTGTGTTGCTGCTTGGGATGATATTTCTGAGTTTAAGAGTAATCCCTAACTATTTCTTTCTTTCCATTTGTTACATACATCACCAGATGTAGGAAAAATAACAGTTTCACATAATAAAGAATTATAAAGAAAAACATTCCTAACATCGTAGTCCATATTATTGAGGCTATCTTGTGCCTTCTGCGAGAAACACATTGGCTACCCATGTCACATCGTATTTTACTGCTGGCCTTTAAAATCAAACTTGCGCGCTCGCCATCTTTTCTTGATAAACTCATCATTCCCTGTTGCTCTTCACAGACCCTTAGATCAGCTGACCAGAACTTATTGACCATTCCTCCTCTCAAGTTCAATTACACTAGAAATACTAATCTTCCCAACTCCATGGAATGCCATGCTACCTCAACTCCGCCAAGAAAATTCACTCGATAAATTCAAGCCTAAACTAAAAACCTTCTTAGTCCAGGAGGCATACCATAGCTTTTAATAATTTCCTTTTCTAACAGCATAGTAGTATATAAAACGAACTGCTTTTACGAAGCGATCCCCCTCCCTGGTGGTGGTTTTGGGGGGTTCGCCCCCCCTCTTCCCCTCACTTAATTTTAATTTGTTTTAACGATGTAATTACAAACTTTCCCTCCCTCTTCACCCTCAAACTCGTGTTTATAATTGTATTTTGTCCTTTTACGCCGCCTTCTACAAAAGCCGCGCGGCAACAGCCCCGAAGTCCTTTAAATCTCTACGAGCTTCAGGGCCATTATTGCACGGCAGCCGCTAGCACGGCTTTGTAGAAGAGGGGGGTTAATGTTCACTTTTCCTTTCCCTACCCCCATCTAAAATTTATTTTAAATATTTTTAGTTATGTAAACTGGCCAGATCCACATTGATGGTCGGTATATTAAAATGTAAATAAACTTGAAACTTAAGAAAAGAAAATTATGCATAATATTTTTAAAACGGGCATAAAGAAAAATATTTTCATTAGTCACTTATTTATCTTCAGCCACTGCATTAGTCCCTTGAAAAGAGGAGATTGAGAGGGGACATGATCGAAACATTCAAGATGCTGAAGAGAATAGACTTAGTAGATAAGGACAGGTTGTTCACCCTCTCCAAGGTAGAGAGAACGAGAGGGCACTCTCTAAAGTTAAAAGGGGATAGATTCCGTACAAACGTAAGGAAGTTCTTCTTCACCCAGAGAGTGGTAGAAAACTGGAACGCTCTTCTGGAGTCTGTTATAGGGGAAAACACCCTCCAGGGACTCAAGACAAAGTAGATAAAGACAGGTTGTTCATCCTCTCCAAGGTAGAGAGAACAAGAGGGCACTCTCTAAAGTTAAAAGGGGATAGATTCCATACAAACGTAAGGAAGTTCTTCTTCACCCAGAGAGTGGTGGAAAACTGGAACGCTCTTCCGAAGGCTGTCATAGGGGAAAACACCCTCTAGGGATTCAAGACAAAGTTGGACAAGTTCCTGCTGAACCAGAACGCACACAGGTAGGGTTAGTCTCGGTTAGGGCGCTAGTCTTTGACCTAGGGGCCGCCGCGGGAGCAGACTTCTGGGCACCATGGACCACTGGTCTGACCCAGACGCGGCAATTCTTATGTTCTCTAAAACTTTCTCAGGTAAAGGTTTATCTTGAAGGAAATTCTCTGAGATGGATCCACAGATATAGTAATCCCTAACTCTTATTGACGGGATAGAAATATTTAAATCAATAAAGTAGTGTGGGTTTGTTTACTTGTTTTGCGGCGCTGTTTTAAAGGCTAGAGTAACAGCTGGAATACGGATAAACATCAATATCCTTTTCCATAGAAACAAGGGTTGCTAAGGAATTACCTCTAATTGCTTGCTGTAAGAATCTAGTTTTGAGTCTGTGATGTGAAATGTGAATGTACTATGTTTGTGGCGTATTCCTGCGTGTGGCGTAATATAGGTTTTGTTACACATTCATTCCAGGGGAAAACATTGTCACGCCGCTGGAGAGGTTGATTAATCTCAGACTGGCTTTTCGGCAGTCTTTTGTTGCAAACTGCATGCTTTTTGTTTTCCCAGGTTTTCATGTGCCAGCGTGAACAGAAGTGTATTGACACGGAATATTCTAATCAGTGGCAGACATTTTTCTCATTTACAACAGCAAAATAAAAAAAAAAAAAGCATTTTTTTAGAAACACCTCTTAATATCACCTCTTAGGGCTCCTTTTACCAAGCCGTGTTAGGGCTTTAACGCACGGAATAGCATGCGCTAAATTACCGCCCACCCTAGACCTTAATGCCAGCATTGAGCTGGCGCTCGTTCTAGAAGCGTAGCGCACAGTAATTTCCTGCGGGCGCTAAAAACGCTAGCGTGCCTTAATAAAAGGAGCCTTTAGTGTTCCGTGCTGCCCATTTCTCATTGAATGCGCCAATCAAAGGGAAGCTCCGATGGATGAAAATGCACAAAGAGCTTCTAGGAGAAGGGCTCTGGACTAGGAAGAAGGAAGTCAGTCTCTTAACCCTGAGGTCTGAAAGGAAGCAGAAAATAAGTTAGTCCCATGTTCCTGAGTATCTTTGAAGCTAGAAAGGGAGGAAGCCTGCATCTAGTAGTATAGTGTTCTGAAGAGTTTCTATGGTGCCCCTAGTGGTCTAGTGAAATACTGTTCTTGAGAGATCCAGCAGGGTAGACAGAACCCATGTCTATTTAAAACAGGGCTGCCCAAGTCCGGTCCTCGAGATCTACTGGCAGGCCAGGTTTTCAGGATATCCACAATGAATATACATGAGAGAAATTTGCCTACACTGCTTTCTTATGCATGTTCATTGTGGATATCCTGAAAACCTGGCCTTCCAAAGAAATCTCAAGGACCGGACTTGGGCAGCCCTGTTTTAAATAGACATGGGTTCTTCTTTAGGACGTAGACAATAACACAGGAACAGAATTTGCCCCCATCCCTGTGCCCGCAGATAACCGTGGGACCTGTGGCACTGATTTCAATTGGTAGAAACAGGGACTATAATTCCCACACGGCATTGGAATGTACGAGGGGGTGGTGAAAAGTTCTCAGCCCAACCAACCCACTTCTAAAGTCTGAGAGTTATTTTTCTCCTGTAGCTGAAAAGAGTGTTATCTTATTTCTTTAAGTGCCAATTTGCAGAAATGAAATTCCGTGTTTTGACATTGTTTCGGATCGTTGATTAAACCATGTCATTCTCTACTTGGTTGAGCTGAGAACTTTTCAGCACCCCCTCGTAAGTTCAATACCAGGACTGTTCCAAAATCTCCATCTTAGAACTAGGTAACTTGGTAGCTCTGGGAATACCACAGTCTTCCTTGCACCTGCAGCATAAGATTAATGGAAGAGGAAGAGGTGGGATCTTTGAATAACTTGAGTGCTGAGATACCTCAAGGGAATCAGAGGCGTGGGAATGTCCATGGGAGATCTTGCCTGCCTTATCCTTTGGTTCGCATACAGTGGTGTGTTATTAGAATAATGCCCTGTGTAAAACATTTCCAAATGGTATCATATTTCTGGAAATGTAAATAGTTTTCAAGAGGTGAAGCCCTGGCATGTGTTTTGACAGTGGTTTTGTCATCTAATTGCAGGAAGGACAGTTAAGGTTTGTTATTTTTACTGCTGTTTCTGATGAGAAAGCTGAGCTAAAGGGTCAGGGATTAAGGCAAAGTTGTTTTTTGTTTTGTTTTGATAACTTCATGTTCTTTGCCCCTGAAGGAATTTTCTTGAAACAGGAAGCATTAAATCTGTAAATACATTAGACTCTCATGCAACCAGTAACTGTAAGTTTTCAGATTCATTGGTTGTTTGGGTGGGAAGCTTTATTCTGCCACACACTGCCCTCTAGCTGCATCTCAGACTTGGAAATCATAGATGCTGCAAAAATCCTGCAGCTGTCAGAAATGACACACAATAGCTGGCCCATCAGATGATGTCATAATTTGAAAGAGTCTCAGCTCTTAAAACCAAGCCTCCAAAGTCTCATTTTCAGCCCATCTGCGTGCAAGGCAGAGATGGGCTCTGCGTAGGGTTATCATATGGCTCCAGAGAAAGGAGGACAGATTGAAACATCCAGGTTTTATTTCCATTGCTTCCACCCCCTTTTTGGGGGTGGAAAAAGTGCGTCTTATGGTCTGAAAAACACGGTATTTATTTATTTAGTCAATTTTCTAGCCCATCCTCCCAGAAGAGCCCAGAGCAGGTTACAATTTTACATACACAGTGGAAGGTTAGCAGCAAAGTTGCAAACTCACAACAGATTGAAAGGAGGAACGGCAACAGTGAGATCATTTCTATGTACTGCGCGTAGGACTGAATACATGTTTAGGGGGTTGAGCACAGTATCAAGCAAACGATAAGGCAATGTAAGTATAGCAGCTAGAAATACAATACATTCGTTACATAGGGCCAGTACATTCGATGGAAATGACAATTTAAGGCATTCTTGGTGTAGGTACATGTAGTGAGAGAAAAGATCTTGTATAGAGACTTACTTACAGCTACAAGTCAGGCAGAGGGCACATAGAATGTATTAGTATAACTTTGCTGGGGTAAAAGTAGAGATTATTAATTTTATTTCCATTTAGCTTTATTTATATCCCGTCATATCTTTGCAGTCAAGACGGTGTCCAATAATAGAGGATTACATCGAGATTACAGTGAGAATTGGTATACATAAGGTTTGCAGCAGTAATATAGAGTGAGAGCATACAGGTTAGGGTGTCTTTAAGAGAGTCAGCTAAAAAGTGGGTCTTTATCAGTCCACCAAGCCTGCAACTTTTCCCTGTGTGCTGGGGACCATCTGATCCAGTTCTTTTAATGTTGCCTCCTCGGTTGGTTGTCAAATCACCCACCCACCACTTTTCCTTTTAAGCATCTCTCCTTTCACTCATCTGCTGCTGTCCCTGGTCCTGAAAGTTTGTCCAGCATTGTCAACCGGGTGGACTTCGACAAAGGCTGAAATTTCAAAGGTGGGTTTCTGCCAGTGCTAGCTATAGTCTGAACAAGAAATAATTCAGCAATGTACTTTCTTTGTTGAGCAATAGCCAAGTTATCTATTGACACTGATTTCTTTTTTAGTGGATGTAGAAATATTTAATGTTTTGTGAAGAACTGGTAAATAATCCATAGTACTGGTAGGCTCCTTGCTCAATTAGCATATTTCTTCCCACGTCATAGAATGGAAAGGAGCCTTCCTAAAGCGCTAATAAGCAGTGTGACAATTCATTATTTGAGATTTGTTAATGATTGTGTGGGTGTGTGTTTGAGCTAGCAGCATAACCATAAGCCTGGGAGCTGTCATGAGCGCTGTGGGGTGCAGCCTGCAGCTAATGAGTGCTTCAGTGATCTCTGGAAGTAGGTTTTGAGAACAGCCATCTTTCTTTGGAGTTTCTGGAAATTTAAAAAATGACATGGTATGAGTGAAGACAGGTACAAGTGGATCGATTTTTCACTCCTTTAAAAATTACAAAGACTAGGGGGGGGACACTCAATGAAATTAAAGGGAAATACTTTAAAAACCCATAGGAGGAAATATTTTTTCACTCAGAGAATAGTTAAGCCCAGGATCGTCTTACCAGAGGATGTGGTAACAGCGGTTAGCATAACTGGGTTTGAAAAAGGGGTTGGACAAGTTCCTGGAGGAAAAGTCCACAGTCTGCAATTGAGATTAAAATGGAGAAATCCACTGCTGTCCCTGGGATCGGTAGCATTGAATGTTGCTGCTGTTTGGGATTCTACCAGGAATTTGTGACTCCTCTCTTAAAAAATGCTCATTGGCTACCAGGATCCCATCGCATAACGTACAAAGTTCTACTTCTTACATTTAAAACAAAATGATATAATTCATCGATAGATTGCTAGTTCCTTACACAACCTCTAGAACATTAAGCTCCTCAACAAAATATCCTTTCGAAACCCTCCATCTGTCAAATTGTCTACGATACCTCGCATAAAACCATATTTTCAGTTATGGCCTCTACATATGGAATGCTCTACCCACTTATCTTAAACAAGTAGACAATTTAAATCTGAACTTAAAAACATTCATGTTTAAAGATACCTTCAATATTTAAATCCTGGTTCTGACAATCAAACATTAGGCATCAACCTCCCCCTCCTTTTGTGCTTCCCTATACTGTTTTTTCTTCACAAAGATGGAAATGTATCTTTATCCTGTAACCCCTGATGCATCACATTAACAGTATTCGTCGTCGTTCACATTTGTCTTTGTCTTCTCTATATTTTATTGTATTTTAATTTTAAACTTGTTTGTAAACCGCTTAGCTCTCTCCAAGTTTTCCGCAAACATCTGAAAACCTGGCTTTTCTCAAAAAATGTAAGTCTCCCTCCAACTTAGGAATCAAGGAAACTCTTATATCTTGGCATCCCAAGTCCTCTAAATTTTCTTCACACTTCTACCTCTAACCCTCTGTTGTAGTTCCTTCCTATTTCTCCTACTGTAAACCGCGTCGAGCTCTACGAACGTGGAGATGATGCGGTATACAAACCTAAGGATTAGATTAGATTAGATTAGATTAGATTAGATATATGATTATCCCTTTTGAAGCTGTATTAGAAATACTGGGAGCAATTGTAGATCCTTTCGTTAATTATAGAGAAGCAGGACAACACAATAATGTCTAAAGTATTTTGGAAGCTTTCAGGCTCATAATCAAAAAACACAGACGTCCAAAAGGCATCCTAAATCTGTACTTGGATGTCCTAATCAAAATCGTCTTTCTGGACGTCTAGCGAAGTGTACCAGCCTCTGTGTGTCCAGAGCATGAGATGGGCATGGTGGAGGCATGCTATGGGCTGGCTTTGGGCATTCCCAAGGGCTGGTTAGACATGGACGTCTTGCAGCAATTTCATCAAACATTTTGCAAGACATCCTGGATGGAACTTAGAGGTTTGGAACCAGACCTGTTTTTAGAAGGGTCTAAATGCCGCAAAGGCGTCCAAGCTGACCAGATAACCATTGCATGCATCAAGGTAAGACACCGCTACACTCTCCCAGTGCTCACTGGCCCCCTAATACCACACAAAAATGAGAACAAAAAAATCACATACCTGGCTCTAAAACAGCAGCATATGGGGAAGCCTAGTAGAGATGCCCACAGATGTTTTGAGTAGCCTGGTGGGTGAGCTAGTGAAACATAGAGAAAAGGACCCAGACCCATAAGCCATTCTAACCACCCAAACACTATTATACTGCCATATAGGTACCACTTGAAGCTATTGGGATGGTACACAGGAGAGTATAATGGGTTGGGGGGCTCACCATAAATTATAAGGGGGTTATGCTGAGATATACAGCTGGCCCCCTTTATGTGAAGTTCATAGTGCCCTCTAAAGCAGCGGTCTCAAACTCAAACCCTTTGTAGGGCCACATTTTGGATTTGTAGGTACTTGGAGGGCCGCAGAAAAAATAGTTAATGCTTTATTAAAGAAATGACAACTTTGCACAAGGTAAAACTTGTTATAGTTTATAAATCTTTTCTTAATTTCTTCTGATAATTTCAGCTATACACAGCTGAAAGCAATGCAACATGCAGAAAGTGAAAAACTATCAAAGTATCAACTGCAAGAGAGGAGATTTTGGATCAACTATTTTGAGGCCCTCGGTATTATAAAGAATGATTCTTTATGGAAAACTTGTGCTTTAAGTGTCCGGTGGTCGCGTCCGCAACCGCCTTCAGCTCTCACCTCCAGCACGAGATTACGTACACACAGAGAAGCTGCACTGCCTCCAGTGGTTACCTTATGTTCTGGAACATTGCCCGCCTCACTGCTGTAACCTCATGCAAATGCTTTCCTGCATCAGTATGCGATTGTCCTCTCCACTCCACCTCACAATCACATACAGATGCAGGAAAGCACCTGCGTGAGGTTACAGCAGTGAGGCGGGCAGTGTTCCAGAACAATGCAAACATACCGAGGGCCTCAAAATAGTACCTGGCGGGCCGCATGCGGCCCCCGGATCTTGAGTTTGAGACCACTGTTCTAAGGTGTCCCATTGCTCTGTTGGGATGTCTATGTGGCCAGTCCATTACTATGCTGGCCCCACCCACGTCCAAATGGTCAGGATTAGGATGTTTTCAACATCAGTGCTTTTCTGATCGAAAATGGGGCATAAAGTTAGACATTCTGGTGGCCAAGATGTCTAAGTAGATGATTTCCCCCCAAAATTATATTTGGATGTCTAGCAGTTTGCCATTTTTGTTCCTCCAACTTTGGATGCTCAGCTGGAAACATCCAAGTTGGAATTAGACCTTTTTTTAATTGAAAATGCCCCTCCACATCTACTTAGACCACTTCAGTTTTATTTTCACCGACCTCAATTTGAAATATTAATTCAGTCATTCTATTGAAATGTTCTCTATTGGAGTCTAACAGTAAAAGAACAGAATAGATTTCAATTACTAGAAAATACAGCAGCAAGAGTACGTTAGAACTTGCAGAGATGATTATCTCTGTCTTATATGAATTTCCTTGGTTGTCAGTAGAAACTCAAATCCAATTTAAGGTTTGTTACTTTGTTTTCAAAATTCTATACAGGTTTGCTCATTACATGACTTTGCTAATTGTTTTACCTCTGACATAAGAACATAAGAACATAAGCAGTGCCTCCGCCGGGTCAGACCACAGGTCCATCCTGCCCAGCAGTCCGCTCCCGCGGCGGCCCAAACAGGTCACGACCTGTCAGAATCATCAGAAGGGGCTCCCTTGCCACCTTGGCTTCCAATTTAAGTCCTGCCTTCCTATCAAAGCCCTAGCCCTCCGGTCTTTCACATGCACGACCTGGTTGGTTTTTACTCATTACCTGGTTAACTTTCTATACTTGTGTTACATCCCAGCTCCTCCTTCAGTATCCCATGATCCCTTTATCCCTCAGGAATCCGTCCAATCCCTGTTTGAATCCCTGGACCGTACTCTGCCTGATCACTTCCTCCGGTAATGCATTCCAAGTGTCCACGACCCTCTGGGTGAAAAAAAACTTCCTTGCGTTTGTTTTGAACCTATCTCCCTTCAGTTTCTCAGAATGCCCCCTCGTATTAGCTGTCCCCTTCAGTCTGAAGAATCTGTCCCTATCCACCCTCTCTATGCCCCTCATGATCTTGAAGGTTTCTATCATATCTCCCCTGAGCCTCCTTTTCTCCAGAGAGAAGAGCCCCAGCCTATCCAGCCTCTCGGCGTATGGGCAGTGTTCCAGCCCTCTTACCATTCTCGTTGCTCTCCTTTGGACTCTTTCAAGTAGGATTTTATGTTCTAATCATTGCTTGATTTTATATTTCCCTGAAACTAAAGGTATTAAATTCATAAAACTGTTGCCATCTATTTCCTCCCCTCCTCTCTTTTACGAAGCCGTGCTAGGCTTTTTTATCACCCGCCACAGTGGTATTTTGATAAAAGCCATTTTTTAAATTTCTGGTTTTTTATATTTGCATATTTATAATATTGTTTTTCCAGACTCCTGATGCAGGCTTCTTACCGAAACACAGGCCATGCTGTACTGAAACACTGGACTGGCTCTACCATGTTGCCCCGAAAATAAGAAAGTGTCTTATATTCATTTGGGGCCCAAAAAAGGCACTAGATCTTATTTTTGGGTAGGGCTTATTTTTTTTGTGTACATGATCATCTATCCATTTCTCTTCTTCACCCTAATTCTTCCCCCTTCTTTTCCCCCACGTGTGTAACATCTTTCTTCCCCTCTCACCCATCCCCTTGTGTCTTCCCTCTGCAGCATCTTTCTATCCCTCCCATCCCCCTGTGCAGCAGAACCCTTGCCCAGCTTCCATCCTTCCCTCCCTTCCCTTCCTCGTGCAGCAGAACCCTTTGCCCAGCTTCCATTCTTCTTTCCCCTCATGCAGCAGAACCCTTGAGCAACCGCCACTGCCCTGCCGCGCAGCTAGACCCCTGCTGACCCTCCATCCTTCCCTCCTAACCGATCCCCACTGACCACGACCATAAATAACTTCCGGCAGAGGAGTGTTGGGCCAGCAGCACACACAGGCTGCTTTGCAGCCTTCTCTGTGCCGCGTTACTGATGACATCATTAGTACACAGAAGGCCCCAGCAAGAAGGCGGTAAAGCAGCCTGTGAGTGCTGCTGGCCCGACGCTCCTCTGCAGCAAGGTATTTATGGTCACGGTCGGCGGGGATCGTTGGGAGGGAAGGATGGAGGGTCAGCGGGTGTTCAGCAGTTGAGCTGCCCGGCGGGTTGTGGGGAAGCGTGGCTTCCTAAGACTAGGGCTTATTTTTGGGGAAACACGGTAGTAGCTTAATAAATTTGGTTGATCCAGTTCATCTACTTCAATTTTTACTTGTTTGGAACAACATTTACACACACATCCCCAAATTCTATAAATGGCGCCTAAAGTTGGACATGAAAATGCATGTCTCTAGGCACCGAACCAGTTATAGAATTCTGCCCCCCCCCCCCACCTCCCACTATTGTCATATTTTGTTCATATTTTCCTGACCTTAGGAGGAAGATTCTTTTTTGTAGGAAAAAAAGTACCAGTACTCACACAGGGCAATCTTAGTGGTGGGTCACTATCTATGGCTCCTCCCCTACAGTAGCCACACCCCTTTCCACCCTGAGTCCTTCAAAAGCTATTTTTTAAAATGTATTGTTAACCCAATAAAAAGATGTCGTCATCTTTTTATTTCTGTTTATTCAAAATTATCTTTGAGTGGTTATCATCCCAGCCCAATGTTTCTATTGCTTTCTCCTGGTTTTACACTCTTGTTTTAGCTTGCCCTTATTATGTAGATTAACAGAGCCAACTCAATAAATATTGAATGATAACTTCTACATAAAGGACGTAGACAGAGGGGGAGAAAAGACAGGCAGAGTTCACAGGTTGTTCTTCATTTTCATCATTGCCCATTCAGCTTGAATTTATAATAGGAATAGCCTAACAATGCATATATTAATTAGGAGAATCTTGCATTGTCTTTGTGACCTTCGGCTGACCCATACTGATTAGTATGCTCTTGCTAAGCTAGTGCTGAAGTAGGAGTTGAGAAACTTGCAGAAGGGATGACAGCTATTGTAGGCAAAACAGACTGACAAAAGAAATATATAAGTCATAGAGGAGGAGACGGCAGAGCCACAGAGCTCCGAGGACAATTTTCCAAAGCAATTCATCGAGACAAAATTGCACAGCAGTTAATGACTCTCTGGACAGCTCAAGTACAGAGACTTCTAGGTGGAAGGCAAGGAAGCATTCCAGAGGGTGCGGCAGGGATATTGAAGCGGTGGAGTGGTTTTGTGGTACCGGCCTGGGCTGGCCTGGCTCGATTGAGAACATTGAATTAGAAGCTGACCGAGGGTAGTGAGAATGAATGGGGTTTATTTTTCATTGTATTTTTGTTGGGATAATTTAATTTTACTATTTTGTTATCCTGCTTTTATTTTAATTTATTTTTCTTTGGGGTTCTTTTATGCACCTAGAGTATAGAATTTATTGTATTATCTTTTCCCCCTTCATATAGGTAAATGTAAGTAATTATTTCTTTCATTGGTACTATAGATTGTGAGCTCATTGGGACAAAGAGGGAAATTCAAAGTATCTAATTAGATTTTTGGCCATTACTTAAATCAATTTAATTGTTTTGTAAACCGCTTCAAATCCTTTGGGAGATTTAGCAGTATATAACACACCACACTAAATTAAATTGAATTAATTCAATTAAAGTACGCAGAAGCTTTTAGTATAATATACCTAACGTTTTTGATTTACAAAGAAATGCGACCCATCCACCATTTTGTCCCTACATGCACACTGCCAAAATAACCATATACTTTGTAAATACTGGGGCAGTTTTATTTTCATTAATTTTTTATTGAGTTTTAATAATAAAATATACATCACTAGTCTTATAGCCTGTTACATTAATGGGTGCTAGATTAGATGTGTGTGTCTTTCTTTCTCTCTCCTTGGCCACTTTCTGTCTGTATGTATGTCTTTCTTTCTGTCTGTCTCTCTCTTTCCTCAGCTGTCCACTACCACCCTTTCACTGCTCCCCATGTCCAGCAGCAGCCCTTCTCCCTTCGTTTTACCTCCCCCCCTGTCCAGCAGCACCTCTTCCCTGTTCCCCCTATTCAGCAGTAGGCCTCCCTTCCTGTTTCTTCCCTCCCTGTCCAGCAGCACCTCTTTCATGCTCTCCCTGTCCAGCAACACCCCTTACTTGCTCCCCCTGTCCAGTATCTGACTTCCGTTCCGTTCGCGTCTGCCCTCCTGTCCTGTCAGCATCCGCATGACACATTTTGCCACAGCTCAACTGCCTGCATCACCGACAGCCGCCTCAAGTCGCCCTGGTACTGGCCCACTCCAGCCATCGCTGCCACCGCTGCCATCCATGCTGGGCGGGAAGGTGGGCTCCATGAGAGGCCTGCGGGGCCGAAGCCGGTCAGCATGGTTGGGGCTCGGGAGGAGTCCTGGTGTCTTCTAGTGCGCATGCGCACTCCTGCCTGCCACGGACATACGGATCATGGAACACGCAGGTAGGAGTGCGCATGCGCACTTAGTGTTTTATTATAGTAGATATAAATCTTACAAAGAATGTTATATCAACTCTGTTAATACAATGTGGATCTATAAATTCGAAGAAATCAACAATCAATTATCACCACAATATAAACATGTTATATGTTTCTATGGGATTGGCACGTAGGATCTCTTCATAGAGGAAGGTAGGGGTGGGTCATTGTTGTGGGCAGACTGGATGGGCCGTGGCCCTTTTCTGCCATCAGTTTCTATGTTTCTATATAATTCCCCCCCCCCTCCCTCTTTTATAAAACCGTGCTAGTGTTTTTAGCACTGGCCGCAGTGGTAACCGCTCCGATGTTCATAGGAATTCTATGAGCGTCAGAGCTGTTACTGCCACAGCTGGCGCTAAAAACTGAGCTACAGTTTTGTAAAAAGGGGGGGGGGGGGGTCTTGGTGCCTTAAGTTAGGCGCCTCAATATTGTGGGCTAAGTGCCAATTCTATAATGGCATCTTGATGCCAAGATTCCATGATATAGAATACTAGTGCAGGTTGGCATCGATGTGCCTACATTTAGATACAAGCACTTACAGCAGGTCTGGCATTATTTGCTGTGCGCATAACTTATAGTATTCTATAAGTTACCTGAGTAAGTTGGTGCCATGATCAAGGTCCACCCATGCTCCACACACGTGTATGCCCTCCTCAGTGGTGTACCAAGTGGGGGGAGGGTGGGCAGTCTGCCCCGGGTGCAGGTCATAAGGGGGTACTCCCAGGGTCAGCATCAGGATCCAGGAACTCCACTGCTCTGCCGGCGTCAGGCCTTCCTCTCTGCTGGGTGCAGGAAGAAAGTCCGACTTCAGCAGAGCAGTGAGTTAAGACTGCTGACAATGAGAGAACGCTTTAAACAGTCTTCTTGTATCCCACCGGGGCTTTCCCTCTGCTGTGTCAGTGATGACATCAGTGATGACACAGCAGAGAGAAGCCCTGGTGGAGCAGGATGCAAAAAATCTCACGGTTGGATGGGGTGGGGGTAGGGCATAGGTCAGGTCCAAAGGTGCTGCAAAGGGGGATGGGAAGGAAGGATAGAAAGCTGCTGCACATGGGGGGAGAGGGGAAGAATTGTTGGACATGAGCTGGAGATGAGGAAAGGAGATGCAACAAAGAGGTAGAAAGAGGGTGAGAGGGAGAAATCCTGCATATGGTGGAGGGGAGGGAGACATGTATGGAGAAGAGAGAGGGAGAAATTTTGAACATAGGGTGGAGGGCAGGAAGAACATAAGCAGTTCACTCACGCAGCGGCCCATCAGGTCCAGAACCTGTATAGTCATTCTCTATCTATACCCTTCTATCCCCTTTTCCTTCAGGAAATTATCTAATCCTTTCTTGAACCCCCAATACCGTACTCTGTCCTATCACATCCTCTGGAAGTGCATTCCAGGTGTCCACCACCCTTTGAGTGAAGAAGAACTTCCTAGCATTGGTTCTGAAACTGTCCCCTCTTAATTTTGCCGAATGCCCTCTCGTTCTTGTAGTTTTTGAAAGTTTGAAGAATCTGTCCCTCTCCACCTTCTCTATGCCTTTCATGATCTTGTAAGTCTCTATCATGACCCCTCTAAGCCTCCGCTTTTCCAGGGAAAAGAGTCCCAGTTTCTCTAATCTTTCAGCATATGAAAGGTTTTCCATACCCTTTATCAATCGCGTCGCTCTTTTCTGAACCCTCTCGAGAGATGGTGCATAGAGAGAGAAAGAAATGTTTCAAATGATAATGGAGGGGAAGAAGAGAGAGATGCTGCATGGAGGGGAATAGGGAGGTTTGACCCAGGGCATAAGGCAGGAAAAGAAAGAGCGAGATGGTAGACGGTGGGAAAGAAATGTTGGCTATGGCAGTAGAAGGGAAGGTCTAGAGATGGAAGATGGATGGTGAGCATGGAGAAAGCAGAAAATGTCAAATGGGTAGGAGACCCTGGTGAGTGAGTTAACAGAAGACAAACAGAAACTAGAGCCTAGGACCAGTTAGCATTGCTGGGTTTCAAAGTGGGTTAGACTTGTAGTATTGGGAAGCCACTGGTTGTTTGGGGGAGTGAGAAAGAACGAATGTAGTCCTGCTGGGTTTGTGTGACCCAAATTGGCCACTATTGGAGACAATATTGTGGACTTGAAGGACTTTTGGTCTAATCCAATTATGGCACGTTTTGTGTTCTTATGAGGAAGATGCTGAAAACCCCTTCTGCAGAAAGGTTTGACATCACAGTCCGAATCCCAGTATTCCGTCTTCACGGAGGCCAATCCAAGTCACAAGTACCTGGCCAAAACCCAAATAGTAGCAGCATTCCATGCCACCGATCCAGGGCAAGCAGTGGCTTCTCCCATGTCTGTCTCGACAGCAAACCATGGACTTTTCCTCCAGGAACATGTCTTTAAACCATTTTTTTTTTAACCATCTACATTAACTGCTCTTACCACATCCTCTGGCAACGCATTCTAGAGCTTAACTATTCTCTGACTGAAAAAAAATATTTCCTCCTATTGATAACTTCATCGAGTGTCCCTTAGTCTTTGTAAATCTTAATGCAGTGAAAAATCGATCCATGTGTACCTGTTCTACACCACTCAGGATTGTGTAGACATACACGCATTTGCTTACAGATGGCTCCTAATTCTTTTGCCTGTCAGGAAATTCTGTGGAAGTGTCCGAGTTCACAACCCGATGACTTTACACTATTACTGCTCAATTGCACCACTTTTTAGAGCTTTGGAAGCAGCAGCTGAACACAGCATCTGTCTCCCGGGACCCCTCTAGGCGTGATAGTTTCCATGCCTTGAAAAATCATCTGTGAACCGCATACCACAGCAGGAAAATTGGCTGTAAAGTCCCTGCGCAATTAAAGAATGGATTGTTATACATATATAACCTAATAAATAATGCAGGCCAAATATTTGATTTTGTGCGACTAAGTACAGTACAGCAGTCAGTGCCTTTTATTCAATACTATATAGAGAGAGACTGTATTTGAAAAAAATAAAAATCAGCATTCCACAGCCTGTATCTGATTTTACATCTACTTTATTGCAAGATGTATCAGACAAAATTCCAGCATAATATTTACTGCCTGCCGAGGGATGTACTTGTAATATCTGCTTCACTGAACTTACTACTTTTTGTGTTATGCATCTACTGGATTTATGGACTTAGTAGAACTGGGCTTCTTTGCGCAAAGTACCAAGTGGTTTAACCTCATCATACAGGAAAACATCCTCTATAATAAAACCCTAAGCGTGATCCCTGCCACCGTGCTGTGTGCTTCCGTGGCCGTGTTCGATTTGTGTCACGTGTGTCGGCTTGCAGCGCGTGTGGCGGTTTGAACGGCGCCGAGAGCAACGGCAGGAGGGTGTCCTTCGGCCTGGACAAAGCGGGTGCGGGTGCTGCGAGGCATCCGGCTGCTACTGCTGCACAGGGAAGTGAAGGAGGAGAGGGAAAGGGGGCTGCTTTGGGGAAAGGAGCAGGCAGCAATCTTGTTTGCTCGGGGAGGGAGACAGAAGGGGGCCAAGGAGAGACAGGCAGGCATGGCGCAACAGAGAGATAAACAAGGGGCCAGGGAGAGACACAGACAGAAAGAATGACAGAGAGACAGACAGAAAGACAAACAGTGGCCAAAGAGAGAGAGACAAAGAAAAAAGACAGACAGACAGTGTCCAAGGAGAGAGAGAGAGAAAGACAGTCAGAAAGTAGCCAAGGAGAGAGAGAGAGAAATAAAGAAAGACAGACAGGGGACCAGGGCAACACAGACAGAAAGAATGCCAGAGAGACAGAAAGACAAACAGTGGCCAAAGAGAGAGAGACAAAGAAAAAAAGACAGACAGACAGCAGCCAAAGAGAGAGAGACAGACAGAAAGTGGCTAAGGAGAGAGAGAAAGACAGACAGACAGACACATCTATTCTAGCACCCATTAATGTAATGGGCTTAAAGACTAGTTATTAAAAGAAAAGAGAGAGAGGGGTCCAAAAGATCATCAACTCTTACTTGACGGTCAGTCATTGGTCAAATTTTCCAAAGAGCTGTTCCACTCTGTTCTAATTGGAATCTCCTGAGAGTAAAGGAATATGGGTTATGTAGTTGATATACAAACCTTCGTTGGTACAATCAAAGAGGTATACATATTATATACAGGTACTTTTCATTTGCTGTGAAGTGGCAAAGAATGCAACCAGCCCAATGGCACTGTTGCACACCACAAACATCTTGCGACCAAGACGGTAAAGGGGATGGACTCCGCTCATATTAAGGAAAGACTAAAACGGTTAGGGCTCTTCAGCTTGGGAACCACTGACTTAGACTGTCTTCTTGCTTATTATCGGCAGTACATTTATCCAATAGTGATATGGAATAAGTAAAGATGCTTAAAAAGGATGTTTAAAAGTCCGAGAGGGTTGATAAATGAGTCCTTCATCCTCACCCTGTTTGAGCAGCTTCCAAAATAAAATTCCTTTTTGTAATGGGAGTTCAGGATAACAGCCTCCATCTAGAGACCTGCTCTCTCTCTAATAATAAATGAAAGCAAAAACTTTAGAGAACAGCAGATGAAAATTAGCCTCTCAGCAGTTCCATACTGTCACCTCTGTTTACTGCACAGAAATAAAGGTAATGAGTGAAAAAGAGAAAATAGAAAGTAAAAAACGCAAGGGGACAGCTTTTTATCGGACTCATTTAATTTATCTCTTGACAAACTATTGGAAGCTAACACCCCCATCCCCACCTCAGTGCAGAGTGAACAAAAGAGGGCAATACCAGAAACCAGAAGCGAATTATGGCATGCATTTCAATTGCAGCTGGCCTCTCACTGGGGTAGGGGTAGGCAATTCCAGTCCTCGAGAGCCGGAGCCAGATCAGGTTTTCAGGATATCCACAATAAATGTGCATGAGATAGATTTGCATCTCAAGGAGGCAGTGCATGCAAATCCATCTCATACATATTCATTGTGGATATCCTGAAAACTTGACCTGGCTCTGGCTCTCGAGGACCGGAATTGCCTACCCCTGCCTGAACTAGGGGATCTTAGCGATCCTGTACAACTAACAAAAGAAAAAACTGCAGGAATGGTATACACCAGGGCTGGCCAAGTCCAGTCCATGAGATCTACTGGCAGGCCAGGTTTTCAGGATATCCACAATGAATATGCATGAGAGAGATTTGCCTCCACTGTCTTCTTGATATGCAAATCTCTTTTATGCTTGTTCATTGTGGATATCCTGAAAACCTGGCCTGCCAGTAGATCTCAAGGATCGGACTTGGCCAGCCCTGGTGTACAAGATGCCAAGTCTTTAATCAACAAGCATAGATATGAACGTAAAACAGTTTTCATCCAAAATATGGTCCAAGAAGATTGGTGAACTGGGATCCTGAACAAAACACATTTATGAGAGGTAACTGGAGCTTAAGTTTGGAGATCTATAGGTAAAGATGCACCAGAACAGTATACATCAGTGGTCTCAAACTCAAACCCTTTGCAAGGCCACATTTTGAATTTGTAGGTACTTGGAGGGCCTCAGAAAAAATAGTTAATGTCTTATTAAAGAAACTAGTCTTTAAGCCCGTTACATTAACGGGTGCTAGAATAGATGTGTCTGTCTGTCTATCTGTGTTTCTTTATCTCTCTCTCCTTGGCCGCTGTCTGTATCCTTCTGTCTCCCCCCCCTCCTCCCCCACCCCGAGCAAAGCTGTCTGCCCCCAGCACACACCTCCCCCCCCAAAGCAGCCCCCTTTCCCTCTCCCTGTCTCTCCAGGGTCCCTTCTGTCTTCCCCCCCAGAGCAAAGTGTCTGTCCCCAGCACACCTCCCCCCCACAGCAGCCCCCTTTCTCTCTCCTTATCTCTCCATGGCCCCTTCTGTCTCCTCCCAGAGCAAAGCTGTCTGTCCCCAGCACACCTCCCCCCCCAAAGCAGCCCTCTTTCCCTCTCCCTATCTCTCCATGGCCCCTTCTGTCTCCTCCCAGAGCAAAGCTGTCTGTCCCCAGCACACCCCCCCCCCAAAGCAGCCCCCTTACCCTCTCCCTGTCTCTCCATGGCCCCTTCTGTCTTCCCCCCCAGAGCAATGCTGTCTGTCCCCAGCACACCTCCCCCCCAAAGCAGCCCCCTTTCCCTTTCCCTATCCATGGCCCCTTCTGTCTCCACCCAGCACACCCCTCCCCCCCAAAGCAGCCCCCTTTCCCTTTCCCTCTCCCCCTGGCTCCCGGTATTGATCCCCTTCTTACCCTCCCTCCATCCCAGCGTCTTCTGGCCTGCTCTTCAAAGCAGCCTGCGATCGTGGTGGCCGGCTTTAGCGAACCTAGCAGGCCGCTCTCCAACTCGGTAGCACGTTCCCTCTGACGAGATCCCGTGCGTCAGAGGGAGCGTGCTACTGAGGTTAGAGAGCGGCCTGCGAGGTTCTCTAAAGCCGGCCATGATCGCAGGCTGCTCTGAAGAGGAGGATCAGCGGTGGCAGTGGCAGCAGCGGTGAGTGAGGGCGGGAGGTGATGCGGCGAGTACGCGGGCAGGGAGAGAGTGAGTACAGTCGTGCGAGTGAGGGCAGGCGGCGAGTGAGAGGCAGCGGTGAGTGAGGGCGGGCGGTGATGCACCGAGGACGCAGGCAGGGAGAGAGCACAGTCGCGCGCCTTCAGCCACCGCACGCGCCTCCAGCCCCTGCAAGCGCCATGAGGTGTCAAATAGAATACTGCCACAGAAGCACACCTCAGAGCGCCAGGAATCACGAATTTTCAAGAGCGCATGCGCGCTCTAGGGTTTTATTATTATAGATTCTTTATCTCTCGATCTCTAAGCAAAACATAAAAAGGTTACAGATCATTCAAAATACTGTGGTAAGGTTAATTTTTGGTTTGAAACAAACTGACCACATCTCACAGTATTATCATAGATTACATTGGTTGACAATGGAGGCTAGAGTGATTTTCAAATTTGGCTATTTATGTTTTAGAGCTTTGAACAGATTACTGCCAAGTTATCTTTTTGATAGTTTCAAATTTGTAAACAGGAAACATCTAAGTATAGCACGCCTCTTTGATTTTCCATCAGTAAAGGGCTGTGTCTACAAATGATTCCTTTGTAAAATGTTGGCTCTGTGGGAAAAATAAATTGGTACTTATATATCATTTTTCACCTCCTAATCATTTTTCAGAAAAATGTTGAAAACATCTTTCTTTGGTAATTATCGTGATTAATTCACTGTTAATATATCTTGATTTGTAAACCACACAGAACCATGAGGTCATTGCGGTATATAAGAATCTATGTTATGTTATGTTATAACTGCCTTTCTTAGCTAGACGGATGTACTTGGCATCAGTTTGTACATGTTCCTAGAGTGGATCATTAATTTCACTCTTGCCCACACACCTTGAATTGCTTACTGGAACAGCTTATAGCGCTGACAATCATGAGTAACTCGTTTCTAATTATTCTGTTTTCTCTGTCTTTTGCTGCAGCTTGAAGGCCATCCTGGTGGGGACTCCTCGAGACAACACTGTGGACTTGTCTGGCATTCCAATCACGCTGAAGGATCTCGACCGCGTGATTTTGTACATTCAGCACAGCTCTGAGCTCATAGAAAATGTGGAACTCTGTTTCACCGAAATGACAGATGAGGTATTCCTTCAGTTGCTGCCCGTCTTGAGCGCTCTGCCTCACCTGAACACGCTGTCCCTCAATGGCAACAGACTCACCAAAGCCATCCTTAGAGAACTGACAGAAACCTTAAAGGACCCTAAGAAGTTTCCCACTGTGACATGGATCGACCTTGGGAACAACGTGGACATCTTCTCCTTGCCCCAGCCCTTCCTGGTTAGCCTGAAGAAAAGATGCCCCAAACAGGGCAACTTGCCTACAATTCTAGAGTTTGGGGAGGGCCAGCTGAGTGATCTGGAAGGGTTGGCCGAGAGTCAGGAGGAGCTGTGTTCTGGCGATGAGGAAAGAAGCACCGGGATACCCGAAAAGCCACTAACAGACATGACATTGGAAGTTGACATGCTGCCCATTAAATGTGAGTTACAGACAGAGACTACTCCATTGATAAGTCAGACCTGAAGAACTGAGAGCTTTTAAAAATACAGTTGGAAACTCTGTTTAACAAAACAATAAGATACCTCAAAAATGAAGGTTCTTAAGGGTCGATTAGATTGATTGCTACACATCTTTGTTCTTTTTCTGAGATTTTGCTTCTCTCCTGCCCTAATATGTGAGAACTGTCTCCTCACAGGAAACGATGTATGGTTAGGGTCGATCACCTTTCCTCAAACAGGTTGCCTGGTTTAAATAACATTGAAGGTTCAAAGATACAGCATCATTTGGCACCTATAAATTAACGGATTCCTCTTAAGGACTTTAAAAAGGTACAGCTATTAAAGTGTTAAGAAGAATAAGAAAGGGCTTATTTTTGTAGGTATGTAAGATTGATTTAACAAAACACAACCTAGTTTTTCTTTTTTGTAACTATCATTCCTGTTTATACAGTATGGGCAAGTTTGCGTTTCATTGCAGGGGGACACCGGGCACGATAAGATGAAGTAGAAAGTTTATAGCAGGTACATTTCTTGTAAAATGGTCAAAGACCTTTGACCACAAACAGTGGCGTAGTAAGGGTGAGCGGTGGCACCCTCCCCCCGCCCTCTTCCCTTTCCCCCTACCTTTTTTTTTCAAAATTTTTTTTTATTGAAAATTTTTTAAATTACAAACATACATGCCAAACAGTACAAAGTCAACAGCAAACAACGCAAGGACCTCCGTGTTGATCATTCACGGAGGCCTAAAAGACCCAAATCCCCCACCTACCCAGAAGACCCACCCAACCCAACCCAACCCCCCCACCCCAGCACTCCAGTGTCAAAAGTTCAGGAGAGAAATTCTGGCTCTATGGGACAGGGGCCCAGATTCTCTGAAATTTCCGCCAGGGACCAGAGCCACCCTGCACACCATGTAGATCGCTCACAGGAAATGGCTGCCTTGAGCTCCTGTAGTCTCTCGAGACATTTCCTGTGAGTGATCTGCAAGGGGCAGGAGCATGGGAAGATCTTTCCTGCCCCGAAAACCCGCTAGACCACCAGGTAAGGCTTAAGGGGGGGCTTACAGGGCTTAAAATAGCCCGAAAAGTTAAAATGAATTTTGTGGTTTAAGACCGCGAATAAGCAAATCCGTATATACAGAATTTGCAAATATGGAGGGGGAAGTGTACTTTGAAAGTTAATAATGCAATTTTAAAGGAGATTCTAGGTAGCCGGTAAGCTTTTTTGAGGAGAGGAATTACATAGTTGAATTTTTTTCTATTCGTGAGGAGTGGGGAGGAGAAAAGGCAGGGGCCGTGCCCGTAAGAAGGTCGTGCCTGGGGCAGACTCCTCCCCCTTTACTACGCCACTGACCACCTACATATATTTAAATGTTTTCCCTTCTGTACCAGCAAATAACTCTTACTTAGACCTGCTTAGCACAGTTTTGGCAGAAGAGCCCCTTAAATTGTCAACCCTCTGCAGGAAAAAAAAAACGTACCAACTGAATTATAAATTACAAATTAAATTTCAAATCCCAAACCTTTTCTTCACCCTAGATTGTGTTCTCTGTTTTATTTTTTGTAAGAAATCCTGGAAAGATGTAGCAGATTTTACATCGGAATTGCCTTAAAACACTTTTCTCTTATTAGAACTGATGGACCTCGCTTTGGACCAAGTTTCCACCTCCAAGGAATAAGCTAAGAAATTGGCCTGCCAAGACCTCCTTCTGCTAAAAGTAGTTTCTAACTCAGAGACTTGCTGAAATTTTAAATGTGGGATATCATAAATTTCTGTGTTGCCAAAATTTGGACGCATGCGCATAGTATTTTCCTTGAGGTCAAAATAAGATTCTCTCTCCAGCTCCATTGAAAGCAAAAGCCTAGAAAGTATTTTTTTTTATATTTATAGCACATAAACTTTAGAATCTTGCTGGAGGATTGGTCAAGGTGACCAACAAAACAGGATTCAAAATAAGTTTGAAGAAGTTCCAAGAGGAAAAGTCCATTTAAAAAATTACCGTATATAGTTGTCTATAAGCTGAGCACAGTTGTAGAACTACACTTCTCCCTCCGTATTTGCTGTGATAGGGGATTAACAGAACCGCAAATACAGATAAACCGCAAATAATTTTTTCAGATGTTGTTCAATATTTTCTATTAAAAACCATCGTGAATATGCTGACACCGCGAATAACATGGTGGGAGACCTGGCCTGTTCCTGAAGGAGAGGCAAAACACAGTGAAGAAAGTGCTGGGAATCAGCGATTTCTCTATGCAAGCTGATGTAATTTTGGGGGAGGAGCCAGCAAGCTAAAAACCGTGAATAATTGAAACCGCAAATACTGAGGGAGAAGTGTAAAATATCCAAAAATGATGTGATCTATGTATAAGTCAAGGCTGGGTCCCACATCGCTTTCTCTCTCTTCCCCTCTACCTCCAGGTCCAACATTGCTATCTCTCTCTCCCTCCCTCCCTTTCCTAAACCCATAACCCATTTCTTTTAGCCCACAGCTTCACAAATTTCAACAGGTTGAAAAGGTGTTGGTAAAGCTAGAAGGATGCTAGAGTACATAGGGAGAGGCATGGCCAGTAGGAAAAAGGAGGTATTGATGCCCCTATATAAGACGTTGGTGAGACCTCATCTAGAATATTGTGTACACTTCTGAAGATAGCAGCTTTGAAAAGATAAACAGGATGGAGTCGGTCCAGAGCAAAGCTACTAAAATGGTCAGTGGTCTACAGCAGTGTTTCTCAACTCGGTCCTGGAGTACCCCCTTAACCAGTCAGGTTTTCAGGATATCCACATTGAATTTGCATAAACTCGATTTGCATACATTGCCTCCACTATATGCAAATGTCTTTCATGCATATTCATTGTGGATATTTTGAAAACCAGACTGGCAAGGGAGTACTCCAGGACCAAGTTGAGAAACCCTGGTCTACATCATAAGGTGTATGGCAACAGACTTAATAAAGATCTCAATATGTATACTTCGGAGGAAAGGCAGGAGAGGGGAGATATGATAGAGGCTTTAAAATGCCTATGTTTCATAAATGTGCATGAGGCAAGTCTCTTTCATTTGAAAGGAAGTTCCGGAATGAGAGGGCATAAGATGAAGTTAAGAGGTGATATGATACTTTTTGTATAGAAAGGGTGGTAGATGCATGAAATAGTCTCCTGGTAGAGATTGTAGATACAAAGACGGTCTGAATTTCCTTCTGGCTTTAAGTCAAAACAGACTTAAAGCCAGAAGGAAATAGCTAAATCATCAGATTTCAGTTGAAGAGGACTATATAAGGTGAGGAGTTGGCCTAGTGGTAGAGCTGGTGCCTCACACTCTGAGGCTGTGGGATCATCCCAGCACTGCTCCTTGTGACTTAGGGGCATAATTCTATAAATGGCACCTAACTTAATTGGCAAAGCCATTATAAAAACAATTAAAAATTGTTTAAAAAAAATGTAGGCCCCTACAAAAATGGAGCCTTCATTACATCTAAGGAGGAGTTGAAGGAGGCGTCCAAGATAGCCGCCGTAAATGTAAGCCTTCAAAACTCTGGCCTACATTTCCGGCGCCTATGTTTGCGATAGCTGTGATTTTATAGATAGCGCCATTGCATGATTGACACATGATAGGCTGCCGCCGCCGATTGTAGAATCCAGCCCTTAATCCTCAATTGCCCCAAGTAGAAAAAGAAGTACCTGTTTATATGATCTGTGTCCCATATATGGTGATTCAGTGTAGGATGAGCATCAATGTGAACTCCACTAATATGGAACATGAGGTTGTTACTGGCCAGACTTTACTGCAGATATCCTGCAAACCATAGGCAGCGGAACACCTTTTTGTTTGGGAGGTCCCGCAAGCTCTGGCCCAGACCCTACCCAAGCTCCTCCCCGGACCTCGCCCCCATAATCGTACCATAATAATACAATTTTTTCCATTAATTTTTTCATATAGAGACACAATATAATCTTATTAACAATACATAATGGTTAACCACAAAATTAAATTACGCAAAGCACACTGTATGTTTTTCAACATTCATTCCTACCAGAACATCTGTCCTTGGTCACATATGCTGGACACAGATAACCCCTATGCAAGTACAGGACCACAAACTAAAAGTACTAATATATACAAACCAAACCCTAAGATTCAAGACTCTGTATGCAGTACAACCCCCCGAGAAATTGAAACAAATGCATTTCTTCCTGAACAATGCAAAATATAGACAGCAGATGTCATTTTTCAAAACTGACACAATTCAGTCACTAAATTGAAAATAAAATCATTTCCCCTACCTTTGTTGCCTGGTGATTTTGGGTTTCAAACCATCTTTCCCAGTTTCTGGCTGCACTTCCTTCTGTCTGTGCTCTTAACTGTGTATCCAGGGCCATCTTATCCATTTGTTGTTTTTCTCTCCTTCACTTTCTGCCATACATCCATCTTTATATCCAAGCGAACAGGGGATTTTAATTGAAATCTGAATTCAAGGAAGTGGCAAAAATTCAATATAGAACAAAATAACAAACCCCACTTTCTATTAACGTACTGGGCTGTTTTCAAAAGGCATACATGAATAATTTAAGAAATTTTCTTAAATGTTTCAATGTACTCAAAGTTCTTCAGCAGGACGCCACGGCAGCGATATGAGCTCAGATTTTAATCATGTCACATTTAAATGGAGCATTCTTGCTTCCCCTGTATAGTAATAGAATGGCTCTACTGAGTATTGTAGTAGACCACTTATCTGAAGAAGTGTTCCTCGGCTTCAACACAGTCTGTGTTTCACGATGGCTACATCAGGAAGCCGGACTGGAGAGCTTTTTAAATTATTTTCTTCTGCTTAAGTGCAGTGCCTGAATACTACGACCGACACTCTCAAAGAATATGCGGGAGCCAGCTAAAGAAGCCGCTGAGCACCAAAGCGCGCTCCCGCTCATTGCCGCTCAGCGGCACAAGAAACCAGCCGCGACCGACCGGGTTAGCAGCGGGCAGGAGCGAGGAAAGCTCGCTCCTGCCCGCTGCACCTCTGGATCACCAGGGATAAAAATAAGTGGCAATTTTTGGGGAGGCCACAGCTCCTTTGGGCCCTCCCTATTCCGGCGCCCTTCAAGATCCTGAAGGGCATAGAAAAAGTAGACAGGGACAGATTTTTCAAATTAAGGGGCACCACAAGTACAAGGGGGCACTCGGAGAAATTGAAAGGGGACAGGTTTAAAACAAACGCTAGGAAGTTCTTTTTCACTCAGAGGGTGGTGGATACATGGAACGCGCTCCCAGAGGCTGTTGTAGGCAGCAAAACATTAAATGGTTTCAAAGAAGGTTTGGATAGATTCCTTGAAGAAAAAGGGATTGAAGGGTATAGATAGGTATAGACCACTTCTCAGGCGATGGGCCTGATGGGCCACCGCGGGAGCGGACCGCTGGGCAGGATGGACCTATGGTCTGACTCAGCGGAGGCAACTTCTTATGTTCTTATGCTGCAAACAACATTGGGAGATAAAAAAAAATGCTATATAAAAAAAAGGACCTGAGTAACAAAAAAGCTCTGTTACACATAGAAGTACGTTTTGTGACCTGAAAAGATGGAAGTTGCAGGAAACAGTGTTAGGAGGAGTGCAAAAGCCGACTCTGACCTTGGTTGAACAGTCTTTCAGTGAAATACAGTGAAGAGCTTTAAAAACCATGCTCAGTGTTTTAGATGTAAACCTGGCATATATTGACAATCAATGTGGAACATTCAAAAGTGGTATAACTCTTATATCTTGTCATCCCAAGTCCTCTAAATTTTCTTCACACTTCTACCTCTAACCCTCTGTTGTAGTTCCTTCCTATTTCTCCTACTGTAAACCGCGTCGAGCTCTACGAACGTGGAGATGATGCGGTATACAAACCTAAGGATTAGATTAGATAACATGATCAAACATTTTGCTGTTAGTTACCAGATGAGTTTGAAAACCACACAGGCATAGTAAAGTAATACTAAAGACAGCAGAGGGGAGGCCTTATTAGAATCCAGAATCTTAGCTTAATACTAGTAATATTAATAAGTATGTTTCCAAGGTAGAATTTTTCCAGTTCCACAGCACCCCCGTGGTCTTTGTGATCTCTACAAAGAGAATTATGGGCCAAACAAGGTTGCTAGCCTCTAAAATTCCTTATCAGTCGATTCCAGAAACACCATATTACTTAACTGAAATAAAGTATATATTTGAGGTACTGTGACTTTAGTCATGCTTTTCCCCATAGAGGACATTGGCAAAAAAACCACAAAGAATAATAATTCCAATTAGGACTACCAGTGTTTGAACTATTTCTTCCTTCTAGTCACTTTGTCCCTTTACTTTGAAGTTCTAGATATCTACAGATTCAGATTTTACATTTGTTAAGTCATATTACCTACTTTTTTCCTCATTTACCCAGTTACTATATCATTAAGATTAGTGAATCTAGGCTTTAAAGTCTATAAAATAAGATTGATAATGAAAATATAAATATTGTGGCCGATGATGAGGCTGGCTACATAATTGCTCAAGCTTTACATGAAATATGACACTTGAGTATAGCCGCTAAGGTCACTATAAATATGGATTTATTGTGGGTTGCAGAAGATGATTAAAAATGAAGACTGAAAAGGAATACATTAAATTAATTTTGTAGTCTGAATATTGAAAGGGAGTGTGCTCCACTCAGAAGAAAAGATCTTTTCTCTTTAATAATTAAGGCCGGAACAGATCATGATTATAAAGAAACGCCATTGGGGAACTGTAAAACCCTGTTCCTGAAGGGGGAGCCTGAAAGCCCAGCAGGAGGGTCCCATGATCCCAATCGACGGGGCGACAGATGACCTGTTCCAGAAGGGGGAGCATCTCCCGCCATATGGACAGTTTGGAGCACTCAAGGAAGGAATGACGGTAAGTACCAGCCAGACATTTGTACTTAGCATTAGATATCACAACTTTAGGGCCAACTCTGACCCACCCCGCCTCCCTCCTAACTTACTTTTTAAAGCCTGGTGGTCTAGTGGTGAAGCAGGGCAGGAGCGATCTTCCTACGCTCCTGCCCCATGCAGAGCCATGAACACAAATGGCTGCTGTGAGTACCTGCGATACTAGCGGGGACTCATGGCAGCCATTTGTGTTCATGGCTCTGTATAGGGCAGGAGCATAGGAAGATCACTCCTGCCCTGCATCACCACAAGACCACCAAGCTTTAAAAAGTAAGTTAGGAGGGAGTTGGGGTGGATCAGAGATGGCCCTAAAGTTGTGGAACCTTTAAAACGTAAGTAGTAGTGAGGTCCGGTAGGGGGATAAAACCCGCAAATAATCAAAGTTATGTGTGTCAAACCCATGAATATGGAGAGGGGGAGTGTACAAAAAAGAAAGCCCTGATGCAATATTGCTTATATGAGAGGCCGTTGAAAGGTTCTCAGCCCATCCAACAAAGTTGGGGCAGTCTCCATCAAGGGCTATACACTTAGTCCAGTGATTTTCCCATTGGAAAAATATGGAATGAAAACAGTGGAAAATCGCTGGACTAAGTGTATAGCCCTTGATGGAGACTGCCCCAACTTTGTAGGTTGGGTTGAGAACTTTTCAGTTCTTGGTTTCAAACCAAAAACCCACTATAAAGCTTTTACTGTTCAGTCTCTTAAAACTGTTGCAGTTGTAGGCCAGCAATCCTGATGACAGACAAGTCAGCAGCATGATGAAGAGACAGTCCTGATGCTATAAATCATGTGGATCTATGTTATGCCATGTTGCTTGGTTTTTCTCCCCTGGAAAGACTATGAATGGAAGGCTTCAACAAATGGTAAATGAAGGTTTTACTTAAAACAGTACATAAGTTAAAGCCACTTCATCATTGTTTGGAATATGGGTCTCATAGCTCAGCAAGTCTCTACATAACTTCTAGCAAGCTTTGTTATTATTAATAATGTTATCTTTTTTTCCTCTCTATTCCGTTAAAAATCCCACATGATTAATGGGTTGAGGGGTTTTTTTTTTCTTTTTTTCAGATCTTTATGCCTTTCACAATTCTTTTTCATAATTACGGTATATGCAATTCACAGGACATAAAAGTCTCATCGCCTTACTACTATCAGAAAGAAAATCCTTTGCAATTCTTGTCTATCCTGAAAGTGCATATCATAATTCACATAAACATCCCTAATCAGATACTTTTACACATACCTCCTGCTAGGAAGTTCTTCTTTACCCAACATGTGGTGGACACCTGGAATGCGCTTCCAGAGAGCGTAATAGCGCAGAGTACGGTACTGGGGTTCAAGAAAGGATTCCTGCACAGGTCCTCTGAATCAGTTTTCTTTTTTACTTTTAAACAGTGACAAGCCAGGAGCTGTGCTGGATTTGTCACAAGACTCGGAAAAACCCAGTTGTAACTAAAACGACCACTGGAAAAGCATTGGCTGAATCCAAAAATGGAAATACATTTCAAAGAACCCTAAAACCATCAGATCTTTATCTTCCAACAGTGTAACAAGGCTTCTTGGAGGATGGAGATTCAGTTATCTACAAATTTATGATTAATTTTTGTAAAAGTACAGATTATGTCAAAACTTGTGTGTGCACTTTCCGTAAGACAATCTGGCATTTTAATAAAGAACAACGTAAGGCCCCCCTTTTATCAGGAATTCTGTGAGCGTCAGAGCTTTGACCGTAGCGGCCGGCGATAAAAAAAACCTAATGTGGTTTGATAAAAGGGAGCCTAAATGAGTATATATAAGTGAAAATGTGTATGTTTTGCACTCTCAGTTGAAAATTTTAAAAAAATTAAAAGTGTGTTTGTAAGAGAGAGAGAGGAGGGTAGAGCTAATTAGCTCAGGTCAAGTTAATTTATAAATTTTAACCTTACAGGAGATACGTAACATCAGTGAATTTTTTTGAAGTTTGTCCCATGTTTCCACCCATACTGTAGATGGAAAAAAAAAAACACTTGTGTCGCGTTTTACATGGGTATCGACTGGATAGACCATATGGTCCTCCATCTGCCAACATGTCGAGTTTCTATCAACCATCACGTTATTTCACACATTCTTGCTATAAAAGTGGCCAAATCAAATTTCACCATCCCCTTCTGTCAAGAAACTAAAGAAATCTAACTTTCCCTCTACATTGATGGACCGTCTATAGGAAAATCTTGCCTGAAACTATTCTTATTGCTTGCAGACGGAACAAATCAAGCGAGACAAGCAAAAGACTGATGCAATTCAGAACCCAGCAAAAATTGAGCGAGACAGAAGCGTTCAACCATTTTCCTTCAGTACACAGTAAAATAGGGCTCCGAGCCAGACACTAATACAAAATGTGCCCGTCGGTATAATCTTACTACAGGAACTGTCAGCCAAAAATCTATAAATAAAAATTATGAACGGTGACAGCGGCTTGATAAGATCCTTACGAATGGGTCTCCTTTTTCTGGAATATGTTGCGAAAGAAGGAATAAGTGAATGAATGAGGTCCATCAGTTTTTAAATAGATAAAACATTTCTTCCTCTGATACATTTTGAGTTATATCATAGCTGTGACCTTGAAAAGCCAGCTCCGTAATCCTATCCATTTAATTATATGTTTAATAGCTAGTGTGTTTTTTTTTTCATGCCTTAGCTTATAAGCTTCTCTCTACTGTACAAATTGTACTTTGCCTTACCTCTAGAGCAGCAATATTGATTATTTAAGTATTGCAATCAAAGTACACAAGGCAAAACAAGATAAATCATATAGGTACTGTCTCCTTGCCACAGAGATGATTCAACTATGGCCTACAGGAGGCTTCCATCTGGCCTAGTGGGGAGATCAGTCCTGGAATATAATGGCAAGAGCACATCAGTTCTATTTAGAAGCACAATCCATGACATGCCAGGAAGAAAGCTCTGCCAAAACTCATTGGACACCTTTCCTTCCCATCTCCTTAGCTACTACTCCCAGGGGCATTCCTCCATGACAGCCACTGGCCCCTCACGAACCCTTGAGCTGAAATGTTTGCCTAGAAGCTGAAACGCCTGGACGAGAAGTGAGATGCTGAAGGTCACACCGGATGTTTTATTCAATAAAAAAAAATGTATTCCTTAGGCACAGAATAAAGAACCAATGGACATGGGAAATGATTGCGAATCTCCAAATTCCCAGCTCTAATCTATAATTAGTCTGCAGATAACTAGTGGCACAGAATCCAATTCCTAGTGTATATAAGAGAATATTGTATAAATCACAGGTGATAATGTCCGGACTAGTGTCACCACATTTAGGGGTCATTTTACTAAGGTGTGCTAACTGATTTAGTGCACGCTAAATCGATTACCCTGATAGTTCTTGGGGTTTTTTAAATTATTATTTTTAATATCAGTTACAGTTAAAAGTATTACAGTGTTATATACATCCAAAAAGCAACTATGAATCTGGAAACAACTGAGTCCACTGGGCCAGGTAGTAATGATGCAAAATTACTTTTTATGGGAGATTCAAAAATGATTAGTACCACCCAAAACACGCCTCCAACCCATCCCTAGAGATTTAGCTGCACTGCAAATAAATGACAGAAAATAGTGTAAAAAAATGGGGTTCGAAAATAGCAATTTGGATGTTTGGGTGAAGAAAACGTCCATCTGCCACTTTTGGGACATTTTTTCTGTTTTGAAATAACGGCTTCAAACATCGCAAAATACGGCAATTAAGTTGTTAGGGCATAAAAGTAAATTTGATCACATCACACCATTCTTCTTGCAATATCACTGGTTACCGATCTCATATCGTACTCGATTTTAAATTTTATTCTTAATGTATAAAGCCTTTCATATGCTTGAACCCAGTTATCTAAACTCCTTAACTATTCCGTATGTCCCATCACGAGGACTTGGGTCCTTACAAGCCAAAGGATTAGTTCTGCCATCACTCAAAAGAACAAATGTAGCAGAGGTAAAGGATTTTTTTTATTTGACGCCGAGTTCTTGGAACCAACTTCTGCCTTTTGGTCTGTTATTCCTCAAAATGAGCCTATTTATTAAGAAGATATTAACATATTTTTTATGAAGTGGTTTTTTATTTCCCTTCTTGTACGATTGTATAGGTCTTTCCTAGATGTCATGGAGTTCCTTTCTTACCTCTATTGAATATGTTTTCATTGTTAGCCGCAGAGAACTGTTATAAGCTTCTGCGGGAAATCAAATCTTAATAAACAAAAACCTTCAATATTTTTTTTCAATAAAAATAGCAGCATAAGATTGCATTTCCCTCAGAGGCCTCCAGTGATTTCAGAGCAGCACTCCCAGTCGGTCCAAGAAGCAGGATCTTTATCAAGAGAAAAACCCAAATCCAAACATTTCTGTGTGTTTGTACGTTGCCACAGAGTATCCCTTCCTGACTTCATTCTGGTCACATTTTTCTAAAGAGAACAAACATGATCTTATCAGACAGCAAAACTAATACTTTCTTTCAGCGACCTTCTTTTGAACACGCTGACCTATCTCTGGCCTCTGTGCGAAGTGATTATTATTCGTAATAGAAAAGACTTGTCATACTGGGAACGCAACTTATTCCAAGAGATGGAGGGCACAAAGGTGAAATCATACTATCTGCCCAACTTGGAAACCCATCTGTGGATGAGTCCTGAACAAGAGACGCACTGACAAAGCAGCGGCACAACCAGTAAATGCAAAATACAGATGCTTATAACTTGCCCCCTGCTCTACTAAGGTGCGCTATGCATAGATTAATATACACGCATTAGCGTTAGCGCATGGTTTGCGTGCACTAAAACGCACTTTCACTTTCAGTTTAACAGGCTTGAATAAACAAAATCATTATGCTAAGATATTGCCGCTTATTTGGTGGATACATGAATCCTCTGGAATCGTTGCCGTCAGTGGCAGTGTGTGTGGTTTTGGGGGCAGGGCAGTCCACCCCAAGTGCCATCTTGGTGGGGACGCCAGCACCAGCCCTCCCCACCACTCCCTGCTCCTTCCCCATTCTCCACTACCAAGTAGGCACAAGGCCTAGGGCCTGAAATGGTCAGGGGGTTCCCGCAGAGTGACGCAGCAGAGGGAATCACCAGCAGAAGGCCGCAAAGTAGCCTGTTTAGAGTGCTGCGGCTGCTGACGCTGCTGGAGGATTGTCCACCAGGAACGCAGATATTCAATGCTGGAGCTGTATCCGGCTACCGTATTGAATTTCTGGGTTAAGTTTTGGTGCCACGGACCTAGCCAGACCAGCCCATATTTATGGGCCGGCTGGCCGGCTAAGGCCTAGTAGCCAAAGACAGACCTGCTTTGTAGGCGAGTCTATCTAGCCGCGCATCTATGTTCCCTCATATATTTTAATTGGCCGTTACATGGTCGCTCACAAAAGTACTGACCAGACCTGTCTTTTCAAACAAAATTAAACTATAAAGTATTAATTAAACTAAACTGTGTGATGGTTTTTTCTACTATTTACAGAAATGCATTGCTAATACCGGGATCAAAAATTGTTGGGTTTTAGAATTTGTTGCTCACAAAAGAAATTTGCACGCACTCAATCACTCCTTGGAGCAGTGTATCGCAAACTTTGTGCCCCGGAGGATTCCAGGTGCGCCCCAAGATGCTGGCGAGAAGGAGAGGTGCTGGCTGACTTGTGGCGAGAGGCACGTTCTGTAGTCTGTCAGCCAGTGTCTGCTTGTCTCCTCCTCGCCGGTGCCTCTGCTCCTTCTCCTCACCTCTCCTTCTGCAGCACCCCCCCCTTTCCCCCCACCCTCGGTGGTAATAGGAGGCTCAGGGCCACACCTGGAGGACATCTGTGCATGGACATGCATGGACAGCAACGTGATGTCATCATGTCAATGTCCGCGCATTTCCAGGTGCCCTCCAGCCGCAGATTCGAGATTAGGGTGCTAGCAGCTTAAAAAGTTTGCGACAATGACCAGCCATATCACGTGACATAGCCTGTCAAGGCCAATCCACTGAATTGGAGATCCGGCAGGAGATGGCTGACAATCTCGGCGGTTAGCCAGCTTAGCAGCCGGCCAGAAGCTGTTCTTTCCCAGCTAAGTGCCACTGAATATTGGGTGGAAAGACTATATCTGAATTCAAGCAAGCATAGGGACAAGCACATGAGATCTCTAAGGGAGAGAAAGGGATAGTAGATAGTATGGCTGGACAGACTGCATGGGATATACGGGCATTTCCCATCATTTTCTATATTTTTGTGTGGCGTGATCTTTTTTTTTTCACTTTAAATCTTTATTAAATTTCAATTTTTATGACAATAATAATCATATGAAATCAACAGTATCCAACTTCTATCAAATCAGAAAAGAAATATAATAATAAGGTAAATTAGTCAAGTTTCAACTGTTTGTTAGTCCACAATAATATGAAGGAGGAGTTCCATAAAAATCGAAGATTAATTTATTCCCTCACTTATTAAGGAAAATAACGGTCGCCTGAAGTGGACCTAATCTAAACTTCGAGCATTCGTTCCTGAATATTGCAGACCTCACCTCATTTTCTAAAATAAATCTCGTCAACTGTGTAGAGTCAAAAAAGGTATATCTGGCCCCCTTGAAAGGGAAACACTAATACAAAGGTAGCTCCCAGTTTTAAAACCTGGGGTCTCAAAAGCAAAAATTGTTTCCTCTTTTTTTGCGTTAATTTAGACCAGGGGTAGGGAACTCCGGTCCTCGAGAGCCATATTCCAGTCGGGTTTTCAGGATTTCCCCAATGAATATGCACGAGATCTATTTGCATGCACTGCTTTCAATGCATATTCATTGGGGAAATCCTGAAAACTCGACTGGAATACGGCTCTCGAGGACCGAAGTTCCCTACCCCTGATTTAGACACATCTGGATACATTCTTATTTTTTGATTCAGAAACAAGTCTATATTAAAAAAGACCAACTTCAATAACCAATCTCTATCTGAATCTAAGGCTAATTGCACAAATAATGTAGCAAATGTAATCTGCTCCGAGTCTGATTTTTCTATTAAATTCGTCAAGTCCAATAGATCTAATTCAGGTTCCTGATGGTCTTCCAGAGTTTTCTGCTTTCCCCAAGCAAATTTAGTAAATTTTAGAAATGGGTGGTTGTGTGGCCTGATCTTGTACTGTTGAGTGAACTTAAACTTCATCACCATTCTGTTGCTACATATGGTTTATGGTTTATTTGGCATTTGCTAAACTGCTCTTAATATTACATTACATTACATTAGTGATTTCTATTCCGCCTGTGCCTTGCGGTTCTAGGCGGATTACAAATTAGAAGAGATCTGGACATTACCGAGAGAATTACATAACAGTTATTCATGTACTTTACATGGTGTGGTAGAGGATTATAAATTATAAGATATCTGGATTTTTCCGAAAGAATTTCGTAGTAGAAAATCAAGTAATAACAGGGTACAGTGGAGAATATCAGTATATACTGGTTACAGAAGAAAAATTACCTAACAATGAGGGAGGAAGTTTGTTGGATACTGAAGGTAGATGCTTATTTAGGAATCTGAATATTTTTGGAAGGTAAGGTTCTAGGAGTTGACTAATGTGTTAGAGGGTGAGCTTGTGCGAGGGGGGAGGAGATTAGTTAGTGGGGACGTGTTTTTTAAATAGAAATGTTTTGATTTCTTTTCAAAACACTTTGATGTCTGTTGTTTTGATCATCAGTTTGGTGACGGTGGGGTCAATTTTCGCTGCCTGAGCAGAGTGGTGTACAATCAAAATTGACGCAGAAAGGAACACCACAAAATTATACTAAAGGAGACCATCCACATACTTTGAAGTAAGGTAGCAGCCGAGGTTCATATCCGTTTGTGCCTCAGAACAGATTTGTTTATTCGCCTGTTAATTTTTCGTTAAGACAGTTGACTTGTGGGCCTTTTCACGACCTTTTGTGTTGCTCGTGGTAAGTCGTGTTTCCAGCTGCAGTGCTTGTTTGATTACAGAAAAGATTAGCATAAAATACGATGTTGGAAACCATTTACATAACACCAATTTAGTTACTGCTCCTACTGCTTAAATTAATCTCTTTTGATCAGATGTTATAAACAAGAGTTCAACTGAGTAATAACTTTGGGCTTTCTGCCAACCACTAAAATTCCAGTTGGAGACATGAAGTCAGTATAGACGGTGCAGACAGATATGAATATTTAACTATAATGAGAACCATTTCACGGAGTCTGAAGCCTGGCAAGGAGTATCAAATTGCAATTTTTAGATTGTAATTGCAGCTTTCCCAGGGAATGATTGGAAATTTCAATTTGAGTGTGCCATGCAATTCAAAACAAAAGAAAAACCTGCAGGAATGGTGAACTTAAAGCAGTTTGTATCCAAAGAGGTTAGAAAACCCGGACCCGGGCAGGAAGGCAGGGAGGGGTGGGGCTGGGGTGGAGCTAGGATGGGACTGGGGGCGGGATTAGGGCATTATAGGATGGGGATGGGTAGAACTGGGCGGGTCTAGGGATCCAGTCACAAATCAATCTTCCAGATTCCTTCTCCCAGACAAGAGTTAGTATTTACAATTCATTACATTAGTGATTTCTATTCCACCATTACCTTGCGGTTCAAGGTGGATTACAAAAGGAGTTATCTGGCCATTTCCAGAGGAATTGAAGAGTAGAGCGAGTTGCTGAGAAAAATTGGGATGAGTCTTGCGGTGTTAGTTTGTCTTCAAGGATTTCTTGAATAGGATGGTTTTTATTTCTTTTCAGAATGATTTGTAGTCTGGGGTCGTTATACTGTATCTCTATATTTATAGAACAATTTTAACATCCAAGCTCTGTTAGAATCTAGGACAAACTGAACCAACAATGGGCCTCAGTCTCCGACCTCTCCAGGAAACTAATTAAGTCCAAACTATCAGCAGATAAATTCTGCTTGTTAGGACTTTGAGATTTCATCCTCCTAGGCAGGTAATAAATCTTTGAGAGAGGCTTCTGGTACCTTCAAAATATTAAATGCCAGTTTGACATTGTTTCGGATCATTGATTGAACCATATCCACGTCATGCTCTTCTTGGTTAGGCTAAGAACATTTCAGCACCCCCTCGGAGCTCTGGTTGCTTGTACAGATCACTTCTTCAACACTCTGCTGCTTCTTGCTGTTCTTTGCTACCGATGTTGATTACAGGGCCTCGGACCTTGCCTGATGATTGGAATGTTGTTCCTCTTTTAAAGCAATGTTTTCTACACACAAGTTAATTTATGGAAGTCAGACTAAACCTCTTTAGTCTCACTGAAGAAAATATAATGTATAAATGAAGGAATGCAATTAAGATGAGATTAAGTGATTTAAAATTTCATTTTTGCTTAATTTTTACATAACAACTGAATTGCAACAGAATTTCTCAGATAGTCATAAACCAAGTCTGCATTTTAACAAATTGCAGCATTTGGTGACATATGTGCTGTCTCCACGTTTTAACTGGCCAAACCATTCTCATTTAAATTGTTTGGGTTTTTTTTGGTATGTTATGTACACCACTTAGGTTTTTATGCGGTATAAAAGCTTTTTAAATAAATAAACAAATATTCATTCTGCCTTATTTAAACAGCAACCGATTCCTTAAATCAACAACAAATACTAGCTATGTCATAACACAAAAGCAAAGAAATGTCCCTGGTTCACTCTCATTTTATCCAATCACATTAGTATTTTCTTCCAAATTAATCAATGCCAGTACTGTTTCTCATTTTGTCCAATCACAGTGCTTCCTTCTTCATCCAATCACAATTTAGTTTCTCGTTGTATGCAATCACTTGTTCCAAAAAATAAAATATTACTATATATCACAACAGAACTGCACGGTGTGGCATAAATACGCAATCGAAAGGAAACTCCAGAGCGAGATTTTATATTCCGTATATCCAGCGATTCTATGCGGATTACAAAATAACATACATACTAAAATCACAAAACAACATAACAAAGACAATAACCACATCAGCACATAAACACATCACACTTTACAGTAAGCTACAAAACCACCATCTGTCCCGCAGATAGTTTACATACAATAAGGAAAAAACCAGAATAACGGCATAAAAAGCCGATTCAGGGCTCAAAAGAGCGCACAAACAGCACAGTCTTCAAACCCCGTTTTACAGAAAGGGTGGTAGATGTGTGGAATAGTCTGCCAGTAGAAAGCGTGGGACAAACAAGTGGGATCTCTTAGGAAAAGGAGAAAATTGTGGATGCTGAGGATGGGCAGACTGGATGGGCCATTTGGCCTTTATCTACCATCATGTTATTATGTTTCTATACAAATAAATGTATCCCATAATATAAAGAAAACACACAACCCCTCGTGTGAAAATGTAAACCAGAAAAGAAGTGGGGAAGGGACACAATCAACTTCAGGGACACGAAAAAGGATTGAAAGATTCCTCGTTATGCCTGCTTTTATATATGTATATATGTAGCTATTATATATGTATCAGTGATTTATATTGTTTTAATAAATCGATTGTCCCTGAAGTTGATTGACTGTGTCCCTTCCTCACTGCTTTTCTATGTTTCTATAACCATAAAGTTCTATGACATCACAATACAGGTTGTCACCGGAAGCCTCAGGGCAATGGGTCCTAGGGCACCAGTGACAAGAGAAAATTCTTCTGAGCCACTGCGGACTGCACAAGGAAAAAATAGGCAACCAAAAGAAAACACCACAGCACCAGGTAAGTATGTTTCTTATAGCAAGGACCTAGTTTATTCACAAAAAAAATAAACCTTTAAACTAGCATGCTTGCATAGGATTTAAACTGTTCCACCTTGAAAGAAGGAAAAACAATATTGTCAGAACGCACCAAAATAGGGTCCTTCTGCTAGTGCACACCGTGTACAAAAAATGTATTTTCAAACAGTCTCTGGATTATTGCCAGCCAATAAAGTTCTTTAAAACCCTTTTCCTTGAGTCTCTCAGTATTGGGAAAATAATTAAACCCAAAAACCCACAGTTCTGGCTTTTCAGAGACACCACAGCTTCTCCAGCTGATCAATTGTTCACAACCTTTAGATAGCTCCAAAGCAGTTTCTTGGGCTGATGTCACTAACTCAGCCTGCACTAGTGCTACGGCACTAGGCACCAGCATATGATGTGCTGGCCAGGAAGTATGCTTTGTGTGGTCTTAGAATGCAAAATGTATGCCCTCAAACCCACCACAGAAAAACACAGAGCAAACCCCACTTCCTGGGACTATTAACCGCCTCTGGGGGACCCAGAGGGAAAGTGAAAAAACACCAAATACTAAAACAGTTCTTTTAAAGTTCTTTCAGGTGCCACCAAGCAGCACACCTTTCTCAGGATTACACAGCCATATGCATCCAGTAAGCTTATCAAAAAATATTGTTTTTCATATGCAAATCCAAAACCAGAAAAAAATAAGGCAATTTTAACTCACTTGCCCTTAGTGCAGCAAACTTACATAGGCAGTGTCCCAGAGAGCTGCTCATGGTATGGCTCCAGCTCCATGGCTTGAATGTCTTGATTTCCAGGCTGCAGCTGCTCTGATCCAGCCTCTACCAGGTCCATGTATTCGGGTGGTTCACTGCCATCCAGCACTCTCTGCCCTGAGCATTCCTGCTTTCCTTGCTGCTCCTTCTTTTCCTTCTGCCTCTCTAGCTGTTCTGCCACGCCCCAAACCCTCAGGTGCAAAGGCTTTCCTGCTGGTTCTAGTTTCAGCATATGACTGCTGGGAACTAAGCTAGAGCAGGCAAATCTGCTGTCCTGCTCCCTCTGGAGGCCAAAGAAGAAATATCCTCAAAATTGTCAGTTTGAGGTTTAAAGTGTGCTGTTTCTAGTGCATCAACTTCTGGTTTGTGCACTGCTCTGGGGACAGACCTAGCAGGCACAGGCTGAATACCACAAGGTGTAAAGAGCCTTAGCCAATAGGGAAAGGAGATAGTGAATGGGCAGACTGCATGGGCCATTTGACCTTTATCTGCCATCATGTTTCTCTGTTTCTATCTCTGTTTTCAGTCTGATGGCAAATGGAAGTATATTGATCCATCAGAACAGGAAAGGATCCCCAATCTGCCTGGATGCCTTTGGTGTGGTCATTCTCAGAAGCACTCGGTAAGATGAAAAAGAATTGAGATGGCAGAGGGGGAAGAGGGAAAAGATGCCAGTGATCATTTCAGCAGCTACAACACAGCATAACAATTATAAAAGAGTGAAGTATGCCTTTTGAAGAAAATGAATTCCATTTTTCATCCTCCTCCAGGCTCTTCTGTTGTTGTTATTTTTCAGTTGACAGATGTCACAGCCTTTGATTCAACCAACTCAAGGAAGGTAAATTAATGTTGAGAAATGAAAACTGGCTTTCCATCAACTCTCAATGACCTCCTTATATATTTTTTTCTATCACGTCGGTGCTGTATGTATGCTTAGACAAGGACTATTTTTTTTTTAAAGTGCAAAGCCATTTCCCTTTCATAGGAAAAATTTCTCTACAGCTTCGGATCTTAATCAGGTTTCAAGATTATTCAGATACTTTCTATCCCATCCAAGTAAACGTGTCTTTCTGAGCAGCTTAAAATTCTAAAATCTTCTATTTATACTCCTCTATCCCCTTTTCCAGCAGGAAATTGTCCAATCCTTTCTTAAACCCCTGTACTGTACCTGCCCTATTATGCCCTCTGGAAGCGCATTCCAGGTGTCCACCACACGTTGGGTAAAGAAGAACTTCCTAGCATTCGTTTTGAATCTGTCCCCTTCCAACTTTTCCGAATGCCCTCTTGTTCTTTTATTATTCGAAAGTTTGAAGAATCTGTCTCTCTCTACTCTCTCTATGCCCTTCATGATCTTGTAAATCTCTATCATATCCCCCCTAAGTCTCCTCTTCTCCAGGGAAAAGAGACCCAGTTTCTCCAATCTCTCAGCGTATGAAAGGTCCCCTTTATCAGAAGCGTCGCTCTCCTCTGAACCTCTCGAGTAATGCCATGTCCTTCTTAAGGTACGGCAACAATATTGGACGCAGTACTCCAGATGCGGACGCACCTTCGCCCGATACAATGGCAGGATAACTTCTTTTGTTCTGGTTGTAATACCCTTCTTGATTATGCCTAGCATTCTGTTTGCCTTCTTAGCAGCCGCTGCACACTGTGCCTTCAGCTTCATTGTCATGTCCACCATTACCCCCAAGTTCCTTTCTTGGATACTTTCCTTCAATAACATCCCTCCCATCGTATAGCTGTACCTCGGGTTTCTGCTTCCCACATGTAGTACTTTAAATTTCTCATCGTTGAACTTCATCTGCCATCTCGTCGCCCATTCCCCTAGTTTGTTCAAGTCCCTTTGCAATTCTTCGCAGTCCTCTTTAGTCCGAGCTCCACTAAATAGTTTGATGTTGTCCGCAAATTTTATTATCTCACACTTCGTCCCTGTTTCTAGATCATTTATGAATATATTAAATAGCAGCGGCCCGAGCACAGAGCCCTGCGGAACACCACTCGTGACCCTCCTCCAGTCCGAGTAGTGGCCCTTCACTCCTACCCTGTGTTTCCTACCCGCCAACCAGTTTCTGATCCATCTATGTACGTCTCCTTCCACCCCATGGTTCTTCAGTTTCCGGAGTTTCATTACTTCTACTGATTATTGTCATAGTTTCGGTCTGTAGCTACTACTGGACAACTGCAATTATGATCTTTGACACAGTTATTTTATTTTGTTTATATTATTTTAGATTTTGAATTGTTGATTTCATTGTGCAAATGTTCTGTGCTTTTATCTTTTTAATTTTGGCGTTCTTTTCTTTGTTTTATGAATTTGTAAGCTGCTGTGACTTTTAACAATCTTATCTTCTTATGACCTATAGCAGGGGTAGGCAATTCCGGTCCTCGAGAGCCAGAGCCAGGTCAGATTTTCTGGATCTCTACAATTGATATGTACTAGATGGATTTGCATGCACTGCCTCCTTGAGATGCAAATCTATCTCATGCATATTTATTGTGGATGTTCTGAAAACCTGACCTGGAAAACGAGGACTGGTAACCTAGGTAGTTTTTGTTGATTATCTAAACAGATGACGACATTAGATCCCACATCATTTTGCTGGTTCTCTGATAGTATAGAAACTCAAATATAAACAGCTGATTTGACATCTAGCACCCTCTCCCTGCTTACAACTTACAAACAAACTTTATGATCTAGAAATCACCAAGACAAACTGTGATTTTAGTGCAATTAAGTCCATTCTGTTTGAATGTGTGTTGATTATTTTTCATAAATATTGCTGGAAAAGCAAAAAACCTTCAGTAGATGACATTCTAGAGACCAGCAAAACCATAAAATATATGGAGAAAAAAGTACTGGTGATTTCAGCAAAATGCCAAGATTAATCCCGCTTACCCTTTCCAAGTCTTGACATCTAAAAAGGTTTGTTTGTTCGGTCTTAAAAGCTCACACACTGTAACTGTTTGCTGCTCATTTATAATGTATCAGATGAGAAAACAAACACTGGTTTTCTCCAGGATTCAATCCGCCTACTGAAACATTTTACACTGCAGTCCGAGTCAAAAATGAGTCTGATATATTCATGTCTGGAAAATGTTCAGAATTTAAGAGTCGTCTGGGATTCTAAGATGAATGCTAATATCAGAGGAGTTGCAAAGAAAGACTTTGTTAAACTTTGTTCAGAAAGTCTTTTGTGTTCCTCAATATAATATACTAGGGATCTTCAAAAAGTTTCTGTACTTTTATTTTTTAAAATATATACATCACCACCCACCAGTCTATTAACACCTTGCATGATGCAGACACAGATTTTTTAGGGGGCAATTTGGAAGGAAGATCCTTTTCCAATGAGAGGCCTCTCCAGCCCTTATTACCAGAGAGGCTCCATCAACATATACAACCAGAGAAACGAACGAGGAGAGAGGAAGAGGAGCCTTTCAGAACATATACTAGAAAACATCCAGGTTGACAGAGTATTAAATATGGAACTGCCCATTTTCAATCTATCATCATTTGAGTTGAGTAGTGAGGAAAGGAAAGGTTTAAATTTTGTACCTTTCTATTCCCTCCCTCTTTCCTTCCTATGTCCTTAGTGCCCCCGGTGCCTCCTTCCCATGTCATGAAGGAGAGGCAAAACACAGTGAAGAAAGTGCTGGGAATCAGTGATTTTCTCTGTAAACACTTGGAATCAGAGATTTCTCTATCCAAGCTGATGTAATTTGGGGGAAGGAGCCAGCAAGCTAAAAACTGTGAATAATCGAAACCACGAATGCTGAAACCGCGAATATGGAGGGAGAAGTGAACAAAAATCAAATGACAACAGATGCCAAAGGCAAAATAAAAAAATGCTTTTGCAGGCTTCTTAGTCATCTTCTTTAAGAGCTTAGACAATATGTCAGACAGGTGAAAGAGTAGCCTAATAGTGCAGAGGCCTGAGATCCAAGGGAACTAGGTTTGATTCCCACTGCATCTCCTTGTGACTCTGGGAAAGTCACTTAACTCTCAACTGTCCCAGATACAAATAAGTACTAAGGGGACAGGTAACTTTATGGGGGGTGGGCAAGGAAGGAGGGGATTCCTCGCGGGATGGAAGGGATTCTGACAGGGACGGGTGGGATTTCTGTCCCCGCACAACTCTCTAATTTGTTGACCAAAAATTTAGCCAGTAAAAAAGTAGATCACCTTCACCTTGCGTCGGCCTAACTGTGGGTGCACTGGGCTTAAATACAACAGCATCGGAGGGGAAAATTTTTAATAAGCTAAATGATATATCTTGAGTGCAGTTTCAAGCATTTAACAGAAATGAAATCAGAGCTATTTCAACAGGTGTTTATGTAGGTCACAAATATCTTCAACTTCAGCCCAAAGTTCTAGAGGTATTTAAGATTGTGATAAGAGCTGACAAAAGCATCCAAACCTATTCATAGTTTACCTAGAACAGAAAGTAAATTTTAAAATGTGAGGACTTAACATTTACATTCTTGCATTGGCTTCAAAGGAATTTCAGCTGTGTTTTGTCTTAGCACCATCTTGTGGTCTGAAGATTAATTGCAATAATCAGAGTTGGGAGACATGTCTAAGGATTGTCATGGGAAGAGTGCAGCGAGCCTCAACCCAGCCCTTTAGGAGCGGGGGGGATGGCAGATCACATGGGGGGGAGCCTTCATGAGCAGGGGGAGCAGCGCCACTGGCCTCGGGGTGGGAACATATCAAAGCGAGTTTCCATTATTTCCTATGGGGAAACTCACTGATATGAGTATTTTGGTTTACGAGCATGCTTCTGGAACGAATTATTCTCGTAAACCAAGGTACCACTGTAGTTAAAAGCTCACCTCTTTGAGAGAGTTTTCAACTCCTAACTCCTTTCACCTTGGGTTCTGCATTCCCAACCTTATATGTAGTGTCTTGTCTGCCCAAGTTAGATTATAAGCTCTTCCGAGCAGAGGCTGTCTATAAATGTCAAAATGCACAGCGTTGCATGCACCTTTCAGTGCTATATAAGTGATATGAACCGCCTAGAACTTTTTCGGTATGGCGGTATATAAGAATAAAATTATTATAAGTAGTAGTATGTCTTCTCTATATAATCATCTTGTAAAGTCCAACACGAGATGTATAAATTTAACTCGCTTCTATTTGAAATTATATCCTATCCAGCCCAATAATCATTTAATATTTCAAGTGTTTCATATAAGCACTATAGGTATCTTTTGAATATTTCAACTCCATACTTTATATTATCTTTGGGATCTCAGCGACACCACTCACCGTTCAATATATCTCATAGCGGTTTAGCTTTACATGCCTGATCGTCATAGGTCCACATACTTTTAACTTGTGCTTTCCAATAAATAACTTTAATCGTCATATTATAAATAATTCAATATTTTAAAATTAGTAGAATTAACTTATCTTTAAAGGTGCTTTTGTCTACGATCTGGGGAGGCTAGATCCGACATGTTTCGCTAGGAAGCTTTCTCAAGGATCCTCCCTAAAAATATAGAAAAAGTTACAGTTATATTGTATTTAAAAGATTTCATTAACAAAAGGCAGTAGCCTCTATACATACCAGAGCCGTCATTTGCCATATGAGCTCACACACTTACTGAGACAAAGGTGACGGAGGCATTTTTATTCACCCTTTTAAACACCTCCCTTACAGCTGATTCTCCTTCCCATCCAATCATAACCTCTCAAATCAGAGTAGAGATGCCCGCTCTAGCTTAACTCTCCTGGTTCTACTGTTTTTAACTTGTAGATCCATCGTTGTTCTTTCATATTTAGTCCCTTTTCTAAATTGCCCTCCTCCCCTCCTCTCCCTCTATCATCTGGTCAATAACCTGCCAGTGTCGCTGAGGTCCTGAAGATAATATAAAGTACTGAGTTGAAATATTCAAAAGATTTTGTATACCTATACTGCTTATATGGAACACTTGAACTATTAAATGATTATTGATCTCTATCATATCTTCGACCAAAGCTCCTTACTAAAAACATCCAGGGAACTAGGACTTCAAATTATTGAAAACTGGATGACTGCACATAGGTTCAAATTACATAAAATTGGTTTTGGAAACTAAGAAATAAATTCCTCAAACCATACTCATTGATCAAAAACAATATATTTTAGATTCTACCATCAAAATTCTGGGTATTTGCTTACTCTGGATTCTCAAGTTAATTAGTTTAAAAAAAAACACCCCAAAACATTTCTTAAGAAAATTTAGAACAATATGTAAACATTTTGATATTGAACACTTTAAAATTATAGTGCAATGTGTCATTTTAAGTCAACTAGACTATTTTAATATTGTATATGCCAGGAAGACATGTAAAAGACTTCAGACAATACAGAATATGGTGTCATGACCAATTTATTCATTGACCAAATTTGATGGAATATCACCATACCTTTATAAAAGCACATTGGGCTCCCTATGGAGGCAAGGATTCAAGTTACCCTGTATTATTATTATTTTAATATATATAAAATGATGTATTGTAGGGTACCAGATTATTTTGATAGAAAATTCATTTGATAAAAAGAAAACAGATGCGTGAGAAGTGTGAGGGATAACCTCTTTAGTTTGTCTTCTCCAAGAAATATTAAATCTATTTGAACAAACATTATCTTATTACACTTTCAAATTAGAGGCTCCTTTTATTAAACTTTGGAAGAGCTTCTTAGCGCAGGCCGGTGAGGTAAATGCTCTGACACTCATTCAATTCCTATGAGCATCGGAGCATTTTCCTCGCCGGCCTGCGGTAAGAAGCTCTTCCAAAGTGTCCTGCAAACTTTTGGGCACAGTGGCACACTAAGCCCAGTGTCCTAGCTGGAAGGCCTCCAGAAGTGTGTGGACATCGACGCAATGACATCACGTGCATGCCCGACGTCATCCCATTGACGTCCGTGACCCTGCACCTGTCACTTCGCCGGTGGGAGATGCTGGAGGAGGGGAGGTGCAGGGAGAGGAGAGACGCCGGCAAGGAGGAGAGTTGTCAATGCCGGCTTACAGGACGTGCCTTTCACCTCGTGGAAACACCTGGAATCTGCTGTGGCACACAGTTTGCGATATACTGGTTTAGAAAAAACCCAGAGTATGTAAAGAAATCTCTCTGATTTTTAGATCATCTCCTTCATACCTTATTTTTCGCTGCAATACCAAAACTTAGCTGTTTAGAAAATTTGTTATGTGGGATAAAATGCAATTCTTTAGGAATGTTTTAATTGAACAATGTGCTTATATGATTACTATAACTCCTGGAATTGTATAATGTCCCTATGTGAATGCTGTAATTCCTGGAAATGGCCAGTTCTCATCCACTGTGAACTAATGGTACGAGAGGACCATAAATAGTTATTATTATATATTATTCACTTTGGCTCGGATTCTCAAACCGGTGCTGATATTGGTGGCCGCCTTAAAAGCAGCTGCCAATTGTGTGTCTAGCACGCTTCGGCGCCAGTTTCATAATCGTGCTGCCACAAAAGATAGGCCCAGAAAACCCTGGCCTACATTTCTGGCATCTATCTTTGCATTAATCGCGCCTACATAGTCACTTTAGGGCACCCGACAATACTTCCATTGTGGGCCACGCCTACTTTGGCATTCGGTAGCCTATGTAAGGCACAATTCTGTTGCCAACTTTCTAGGCGCTGGCATGCACCTCACATCTCAGTTAAAAATGATGTTTGGATGGCATTTTTAATGGAGGTATGCAAATCAGTGCCAATTTGAGAATCCAGGCCTTTATTCCTAACACAATATATTTTAACCTTGACTTACTAAGAGCTTACCCACTTTCAGAAATGGAGAGAGCACATTCTCCCTCCCTCCCCCACGTTAATTGTATACCCAGAACAGCTATACCATGACAAATTATATCAGATAGTTAAAACAGTAAACACCATACCACATTTTCCTGGCCTCTCCAATTCATTTATGTATTTGTAACAGCACATATAAAAAAAGCACTAGTTCTCACTGCTGCCAACAGAAAAACTGGCACAAATATACATATATTATAAACAATTTTTTTTTTTACGTTTTTTAATCATTAACAGGTTCTCTTAAAAATTATACATACACATTGGACTCCCCCCCCAACTCAAAATTATGAAACAATTCATTTAAATAAAACCTGAATAGTTCTTAAAGGAAAAATTACTTTAATAGATGACTAAAGCAGGGCAATTCTCTTTCTCTCTAATGTGGAATGTTCTAGGTCTTACACTTTTATGTTCTATTTTTCCTCTGGGGGGGGAAGATGAAGGTGCTTTATTAACAAAATTACATAAAAAGAAGACCCAGCCTTAGAAAACTTATAATTTTCTAAGGTGAAAGGACAAAGTGAAAGGACAAAGTGACTGACCCCAAATTAAGGGGTGTCTGGTGGAAATGGAATTTGGGCCCAGTACGCTTGGTTTACAGTCCGTTATTTTAAATCACTTGACTACTGGCTCTTTTCTAGACAACTTTCAAGATCTCAAAATAGCCATACTTTGTGTTCCACTCTGCAGATATATTAAAACAATTCCCTTCAACAAAAGTCATTTTCTCACCACTGAAACCAGTAGGTTGCCTCAGTCGATGCTCTTATAATTCTCTAAGTGCAATCTTCGCAGTTCAGTGGTTTAAAAAAACTCAATTCTTTCTCAAAAATAGTTATTGGATATTGTATAGTACAATAAATTAAGAATAGCTGGATGACTTCTTTTTCAGTCAGCTCCTGAGAGAACTTGCCTTTGAAAGGCACTGAAGGGGTGAGAAATCACAGCACATGAGCAGCACTGATGGTGTATGTTACTATGCCTGTACACTTGTCCCTCCATATTCGCTGTGATAGGGGATTAACCGAACCGCAAATACAGAAAAGCCGCAAATAACTTTTTCATGTTATTCGCTGTTTTCTATTAAAAACCATCGTGAATATGGTGAAACTGCGAATAACATGGTGGGAGACCTGGCCTGTTCCTGAAGGAGAGGCAAAACACGGTGAAGAAAGAGCTGGGAATTGGCGATTTTCTCTGTAAATGCTTAGAATCAGCGATTTCTCTATGCAAGCTGATGTAATTTGGGGGGAGGAGCCAGCAAGCTAAAAACCGTGAATGCTGAAACTGCAAATACGGAGGGAGAAGTATAGGTCAATCATAGCCCCTTGCTGGGTGGCTGATTGTGTGTGCAGTGGTGCAATTTCAATTAGTATATTCACGTTCTTGTTCTAGGTCTCAAAATGATTTTTTTAAAAGGAGAGCTACTTCTAAATAATGGGAAGTACCAATAAAGAGTGACTCAAGGAAGGGGGATTATTTAATAAGAGAAGGAAATGTGCACACTGCAGTAACAGAAAAACATATTGTACATGTTACGGAGCAAAAGAGAAAGGAGACTTGAGAACAAAACCAAAGGATTAGAACCAGCGAAAGTAAAACTTGAAAAAAGTTTGTCCTATTGCTTTAATGAAGGGATTACAATGAACAACTGGGCACTATGAAGAAGAAAGGAAGTCATTTGTTAATTGTTCTTTTGGTCAGAACTTGAGCTGAACTCGGCAATCACCCCCCTCGTGAGCACAATTTCACTTTGCTGAAAACACGTTCTGGACAAACTCTGTAAAAATTGTTCCTGCAGCACTGCAAGTTTTAAAACTCTTTCCAAAGGGCGCAAAAAAAAAAAAAAAAAATAAGAGAGAGTTTTCTACAAAAGCCAGAATAATCCAACTTATTATTTTTTGTTTTAGATTGAAGCTGAAAAAGACGCTGTGCGCATGTAAGCAAGGATCTGTGGCTAAGAGATATTAGATATCTTCTGTTTATTACTCTGTCACTCAAGATCAAGCACACGGCGTAGTTGCTTTAAAGTGTCTTTAGAAAATGGTTATCAGCCAAGTGGGTTTTCTGCATTCTTGTGCTGAAGAGAAAAAAAGTTCCCAAAGTTAAGAGGTTAAACCTCATCATGATTCACTGTCAGAGCCAGAAGAGCTCGCTCGGCTAATTTCGATCTGTAGGGAGGGAAGGTTATCCAGGCGGCTTTTCTTCTTCCGCGACTGTTCCTTTTCCTTTATCAGTGCACCCCAGGCCCGCTGCAGTTCCGAATCATCTTCCTCTGCAGAAGAGCCGCCGGACTTCTCGGCACTCTTTTCTTTTGTTCTTGGGGCGGCTCCCAGGCGATTCCATAAACTACCTGTTGGAAGATGCGATTGAGAAGTCAGTTACCAAACTGTTTTATCATCCAACAAGCACTGTCTAAATACACACAGCTGTCCAATCATTTAGATTACGCTCACGCCTGTTGTAGGTCTACGTGTCTCCTTGTTGTGGACCCTTCTTGGAGGAGGAAACCAGAATTTTACACTTCCCTCAAGGCGAGTTACATTCACCCCCCAAAGAATACACTCTGGGCTCCTTTTACTAAATGGTGCTCTGAGCGTCAAAGCATTTACCTTGAGAGAACCCTCTCATTTCAAGCCGCTAAATTGAATGTATGGCTTGGAAAAATGATGTTAGATGTCTCTTCCTATCTTGATTTTAGAAAATTGTTAAAGACTCAACTCTTAATGCATTCTGATTCATTTTTTCAATCAAGTTCCTTATATTCAACTTGATGTATTTGATCTGTTCTATGTATTACTTCTTTCCCTGCCATGCTGGTATTTTCTGCATTATATTGTAAATGCTTTCTGTTTTTATCTGTTTTTAAGTCCACTATTCTAATTTTTATTTTATCTGTATCAGCTCACCTTGTTGTGACCGCCTAGAACTTTTTCGGTATGGCGGTATATAAAGAATAAAATGATTATTATTATTACCTCACCAACCCGCACTAAAAACCTATACAAAAATAAAGTTATTATTATTATTACTAGTGTCGTTTAGTAAAACCCAGTGTAGGTTAAGTGTAGGTTATATCCCTGTTCCTGGAGGGCTTACAATTTAATTTTGTATCTGAACCAATTGAGGGTTGACACAAGGAGCAAAAGGTTGTAAGCCAGGTGCTCTAACCATTAGGCTACTCGTCCACTCTGTTCCAGAGAGCTTAACTGAAAATTTTATCTGCTGGCTCTGTCGGTTTTCTAAAGTCAATATCAGATAGCAAACACTGCTTGTCACCATGTTTGTTTGTCATTTATTATTTAAATAGATTGAAATTAAACCCTGAAAACTTGTGGGGGTCCTTCTTGCCAGGAGTGGAACTTCCGAATTACATGGCCCACTTTTGATAGTGGCCGGCAAGATTACTTTTGGACCAACTGTGAAAGTCTTGGGGGATGATCCTCGACCAGAAGCTGAATTTTCATGCACAAATTTCTACAAGCTGAGGATGATATATTCAGTTAGAAATGTATTCTCTATAGCAGTCCTTTGCGTATTAATACATGCTTTTACAACTAGTCAGCTTGACTATTGCAATGCACTCTATAATAGAGAACAACCAAATTTCAGTTTTTTATTTGTTCTCTTAGGCTTCTGCAGCTGGTGTCACGATTGTTGCTGTTTTCCGGGTCTTGCCATGTCTGGGTACGTAGAATTACACGCAGATCTAAGTATATATACTTTCAATGTAATTTACACTATAAATATAACAACCTTAGGGCCTGTTTTACAAAGCCACGATCTCTATGGGCTTCGGGGCCGTTACCGCGCTGCAGCCACTAGCGTGGCTTTGTAAAACAGGCCCTTAGTGTATGTACTATATCTTCCACCCTTATAACCCTATGTTTCAAGTGTATTATAAATTTAATTGATCGCTTATTCAAAATTCTAAGCGATGAATTCATCAGTAAAATTACAAAATTTAGGGGGCAACAAAACAAACAGAGAACTAAACCTTACGAAACATATTAGAGACTAACTTTACAAACATATTAAAACAAGAGGAAAGGATAGGAAAAGAAATACAAATTGTTGATATGAGAGAAGACAATTATGGTAAAAAAACAATAGGAAGAGAGAGAACAATGAACCTCAGAGAAGTTATGGAATTGGAATGAAACGACTAGTCAATCTTTCTAATTATCAAATGCATCCTTAAAAAGAAAGCTTTTTAGTTTGCTCTTAAATTTATCCAAATTGTGTTCTCCCTTTAAATAAATAGGGAAGGAATTGCATGTTTGAGGGGCTGTAACAGAAAAGATGAAATGCCGCCGTGTGTTAATAATTTTAATTGAGGGAATAATGTAATGTAATTTATTTCTTATATACCGCTACATCCGTTAGGTTCTAAGCAGTTAACAGAAAATATACATTAAAATTATAAGTAAGAAAGGTACTTAGAAATTCCCTTACTGTCCCGAAGGCTCACAATCTAACTAAAGTACCTAGAGAGTAATAAAGAAGTGAAAAGTAGAGATAGAGGACAAATAAGAAAATAAACATTCTAACAAGACTGTATTGAACTAAGTACTTTGGAAGGTAGAAGAGAGGAGAGAAAGGAATAGATGCAGAAGGAGGAACCGTTGAACAAAAGAATTCTGGAGAAATTTAAATGATAGAAATAGAACAAAAGAAAAACAAGTGGCAAAACAATGAATAAGATTAAAAATAATTCATAAACTGGAAAAAAAAGAAAAATAAAACATTGTCTTCAATCCACGGTTTCAGCTTCAGTGATGAAGTGGAGCAAGTAAGTTTTGGAGGAACGATGACGTTCCCAGAAAAAGGACTTCTTCAGGAATAACTAATAAATGTTGATCATTGGACCTCAGTAGTCTAGTTGAGGTATATTCTATACGATTATAGGTGGATAAATAGCCTCAGTTGGGCTATGGTTGGGTGGCATCTCAACATTCCAGCGGTCTGGGTTAAATATTAAAAGAAAAGAAAATGAGCTAAAAGCTAAGTAACAGTTACAAACTAGAGGCTACCTGGCTTGTTTCAAATGATGTGAGAAAGGAAACTTCATTTATTCACTGCAGCGTTTTCCTGTTGGCCTATATATGATACCTGGTGAAAACGGAACTAATAAGATTTTTTTCTCGAGCATATTTATGATAACCACACTGCTAGTTTTCTTACTAAGATGGATTAAGAAACAGTATGAAGATTTATGAACATATTATCGGATGGACTGAGCATAAATTTTATGAACTGATTTACAAGAAGCAATGAATGCTGTCCCTTGATGAAATCAATCCCCCAATGGATTAATACATTTTATGTAGGTTATTTATGAAGTGATATTAAATTAAAGTAAATTAAATTAAGAAAGATGAAAGGATAAGGGTTAATAATGTTTTATAGAAAAAGAAAAAATGGGAAGATAAAAAAAAAGAATTAAAATATTAAAACTGATTGAAATTATGAGTGAGTACGTAGAACTGACATGTCAGCCATCATGCTGTAGTTTTCTTCAGGGTTTGCTGAAGAAAGCCACAACATGATGACCGAAACGTCGGTTCTTCCTACCCAGATGCGGTGAGACCCAGAAAACAGCAACAATTGTATTTATTTATTTAATATATATATATCATATCGCGTACATCCCGAAATCTGTGCAGAGTACATAAAAACATACGTAATCAAACATCTAATACAACATACGGAAATAAGAACACAGCTCACAAAACTGACCTGAAATCTGGGTTTGGGTTTTGGCCAAAAATGCCTGTGCACCAAAAATCATAGCCCAACCACCCACAAGCCCCTCCTCCCCTCAAGCCAGTTGCATGAAACAAATATGAACAGAGGTGATCTATTCTGAGAAAGTGGCCTAATAAAATTGAATTCTTAGCTCTCAAAGAGAAGTATAAAACTCTGAGTTCAGGAAGGAACCTTGTTCCCCCACTCCCTCCCCAGACAGGTCAACAAGGAGACAAGTAGAATTTATAATAGGTGGATTACTCCACTTGGAGGGTCCTCATGAACCTTAGCTCTCTGTTTTAGGGGCTATACACACTCACCGAGAGAGAATAAATAAATCATGGGTTGCCAATCTGATTTATAGCTTTTCCCTGAGGCACAGGATGCCAAAAAATATATATATAAATAGAGAAGGGGTAGATCAGTGAAGAGATCTGATCCAGAGAATGACAAGGAGACAAATCTGTCCAAATCCCCGTGGGATCTCAATATCCCCATGAGTTTTGTCCTTATCCCATTCCTGCAAGCTCTGCCTTAACCACCCAAGCTTTGAATACTTAGGATTTTAAAGTGTTCGAGGCTGGTGCAGATGAGGACACAGCTTGCAAGAATGGGGCAGGGGCAGTGGCAGCGACAGAGATCACGGGGATGGGACAGGAATAGAGAGATCCTGCAGAGATGGGGAAAATTTGTCCCTGTGTCCCGAGTCCAAAAGTCAGAGCGACAGAGTGAAGCAACAGTCCTCGTCTCATCAGTTAAATGATTGGAGATCGGAAGTAGTGGAATTAGAGAGTGCCAAGACCCTAAGAGAGACTGGAAGAAGGACCCAACTCTTGAGTGCAGCTTGACCTGCCTGATCTAATAAACACGGCACCATGAGAGAGACAGTGAAGTGGACTGGGGCACAGACAATCTGTTTGCCTACCAAAGAGTGAAGGAGGAGAATACAGGAGCTAAAGTACTATTGGAAAGACTGATAAAGTGGAAAGAGGCAATATCTACCCGAAGGAGACTAAAGGCACATTACTAAGAAGTAATGATTTAACAACTGTCCAGTCTATAAGAGGTGTAAAAGATGCACGAGCTTGACGGAGAGTGAGTAATGCTCAGAAAGACAGGAATTATAAGCCATTGAAACATTCTGCAACTATTTCACTTTGCTCAGACGGCTTCTTTGTCTCATTTTAATCCTATTCCTTCATTTGTATATATTTGTACATTATTGGAGAGCGCAATAAAAAGGAATTTTATTATAATTCAGAACAGCCTCCTCTGTGAATGTACTGTGCTCATCTAACGCTAATCCATAATATTTAAGTCTGCCGTTAGGGAACCCCGATAATCTATATGCAATGGGAATGAAGGGTGTTTCAGCCACAAGGCCATTGGGGTAACCCTCAGCCTCACTCCTCCAAGAGGCCTGCTACATATCTGATGTCAACATGAATCAAAGCCAACCTGTTTTCTTTTCTTTGCCATCTGAGTAAAGGCCCTTGACATCTGGTGCTTGGTGCGGCTGCGGCTGCTTTGGGACTCCGAGCCTGCTGTGCACATCCGATATGGGCTCTCGCCGTGTGACGGTGATATTGCCTGCAGGCTTACTGCTCTCAGGAGAATGTGGTCTTTTTCCTAATCTCTGCCGCACATCTGGAAACAAACACACAGATCTCATAAATGAAAGATGGCTTCAGCCAGGAATGATCTGCCAGAAGCTACTGCTAAGTGCAGATACCTAGCTGGCACAAAATGACATGTCAATTTTAGGGGCAGATTTGTATTTTTTTTTTTCAAAATACTAGTGACACATTTCTGTTCCCTTCTGTAATAAACATTTTTCATTAATTTTCATTGTATCATCCACTGTTTTTGTAATCCAAATTCCTAAGTATTTTAAACCATCTTCCCCAAGATAAGATATTTGATTATAGGGGAAATGGGTGGGTTTTATTTTTGTTATTTCATAATATATGATGATATCAATAGTTTCAATGTAATGACATTTGTATGTAATATTGTGATGGGAGGGAGGGGAGGATTTTCTATTTAATAAGAATAATTTAAATATTAGGTTTATTAAATAAATTTTAAAATATTATAGAATATTAATTTGTAATGAAATGTTATACTTAATGTATTATATGAGAGTTAATCAAGTGTGTATTTTAAGTTAATATGAGTTTATCTGCTACACTTGTTGTAACATGCAAAAATGAATAAAGAATTTAGACAACAAAATACTAGTGACTAAATTATGCAGTTTTTCCTGCTGAATCTAAATCTTGCTTCAGGAACTGCTTAAAGTGAGTCTTACCTACATCAAATCATAGATGAAATATGTCGAAATTAAGTAATATTTATTTGAACATACAAATAGTTTGAACTACATCTGTAGCTACTTAACTGTCTTTAAAATATCATTTCTGCAGCCAATTTAATGCTATTTAACAAAATCCAGCAAAGAGGCCATATCTTGTTTGCTTCTGTTTCAGCTCCCTGCTGACCATCTGACCCCTAATATAATGCTCCCTCCTCTCCTGATCGTATACATGTCCAGCAGTCTCAGTTGTCATTTTTACACACCTTTCTACGGACTGGCAGTGTGATGGCCAGTCTGGAACCACCATGGGCTGCTCAGAAATGCCTTGATCTCTGTTGTTGTCAGAGGAGGCCGAGACCCCGAGTGAGTTGCCTCAGTGTTGATGGATGGTGTTTTCCTGGGTCTCACCCTGCAGTCTCCATAAGAACATAAGAATTGCCGCTGCTGGGTCAGACCAGTGGTCCATCGTGCCCAGCAGTCTGCTCAAAGACCAGTGCCCTAACTGAGACTAGCCCTACCAGCGCACGTTCTTGTTCAGCAGGAATTTGTCTAACTTTGTCTTGAAACCCTGGAGGGTGTCTTCTCATCTTCTTCACCCTTGATCTTCAATATCTTCGCCACTGCATCTCTTCTCTCCTGTTCTTCTTCACTGCACAACATGGCTTGCAGAACAGACTTGCTATAACCCTACCACCTTGACCTTCTCACTGTAGACACGACTATCTTCACACTGTTATTTCAACAGTTGCAGCTGGAAGAGGAGATGCCTGGGACCTGGTGTCCAATTGCTATTTATCTGCATATTGAACCAGTTTACCATGTAAACCCCAACACTGAACTCTACAATCATTCTTAAGTTTCTCGGATTCTTTCCTTTCAGATTAGGCTTGGAAATTTATATTCTCATGAACCTTAAGAGGTGTTATGAGCCGTTCTGCTATCTGGCATAAGAACATAAGAATAGCCTTACTAGGTCAGAGCAATGGTCCAATCAAGCCCAGAAACCCATTCTTACGGTGGTCAATCCAGGTCACTATTACCTGGCCAAAACCCAAAGAGTAGCAACACTCCATGCTACCGTTCCAGGACAATCAAAATAAGAAAACCCAAATTGTACTAGAACAGAAATTGTAGTGAACAGAAAAGTTCTAGATGATACTAGCTTGAGGCAGAAAAATGTGTACTTCAACAATATATGTATGTAACACTAATATCAGTAATAATACAACTTTTTCTGTAGTGAGATCTCAGTGTGGATTGGTCAGTCAAATGAACGGAAATCCTTCAATCTGTGCACGGGTTTTTGTGCAATGTTATTTTGATTCACTACACACGAGTAAGATTCTTTGATGGTGTGGTCACCCACGCACGGATTGAAGGATTGAATGGTTTCCATTCATTTGGCTGACCAATCCACACTGAGATCTTCTCACTACAAAAATTTTTTGTATTATTACTGATATTAATGTTACATACATATATTGTTGCAGTACACATTTTTCTGCCTCGTTCCAGGGCAATGGCTTCCCCCATGTGGTATATAAATATTATAAATAAATAAAGATAAAATGTCTGTTTCAACATAGCCAGATCCTTTGGCAAAGAACATAAGAATTGCTGCTGCTGGGTCAGACCAGTGGTCCATCATGCCCAGCAGTCCACTCACGTGGCAGCCCTTAGGTCAAAGACAAGAGCCCTAACTGAGACTAGCCATACCTGCATACATTCTGGTCCTGCAGGAACTTGTCTTAACTTTGTCTTGAATCCCTGGAGGGAGTTTTCCCCTATAACAGACTCCGGAAGAGCGTTCCAGTTTTCTACCAATCTCTGGGTGAAGAAGAACTTCCTTACGTTTGTACGGAATCTATCCCCTTTTAACGTTAGAGAGTGCCCTCTCGTTATCCCTACCTTTATCTGTCTTTATCTACTAAGTCTATTCCCTTCAGTATCTTGAATGTTTCTATCATGTCCCCCTCTCAGTCTCCTCTTTTCAAGGGAGAAGAGGCCCAGTTTCTCTAATCTCTCACTGTATGGCAACTCCTCCAGTCCCTTAACCATTTTAGTCGCTCTTCTCTGGACCCTTTCGAACAGTACCGTGTCCGTCTTCATGTACGGCGACCAGTGCTGGACACAGTATTCCAGGTGAGGGCGTACCATGGCCCGGTACAGTGGCATGATAACCTCCGATCTGTTCGTGATCCCCTTCTTAATCATTCCTAGAATTCTGTTTGCCTTTTTTGCCACCTCTGCGCATTGCACAGACGGCTTTATCGACTTATCGACCAGTACTCCCAAGTCTCTTTCCTGTGGGGTCTCTCCAAATACCGCCCCAGACATACTTGTTCAGTAGCTTTTTTCCAATGGGACCTGCCCATTTGTGGTTGCTCAATGTCTTGCCATCTAAAGCAGTCACCGAGTGCCTGAATGGTAGTTTGCCTGTGTGCAGGTTACAGACAATCCATACCAGCTTCCTTTGCATCACTCCTCCCTTCTAACCAATGTTTATATTATAGGAATCTCCTCCAACAGCTTGAAGTGTTTTGTCTGCTCCTCTTTCTCTCAGTCATGCAATCAAATTATTATTTCTGCATGAGTCTGCAGGAACAAAATGCCACAAGTATCTGCCTCTTGTGTAATGTTCCTCTACTACCATTCCTAGATATATTTTGCTGTTCTCTTCTGCCTTTGACATGACTCTGGTATCATCACGACCACCATCAAAGAAAATGCAACCCATGCCAATCTGCTCCAGTTCCTCCTCAAACTGTACATCCGATTTCTTTCATGACTCTCGCCTAAGCCCTCTTCACCTTGTTGTAATCAATCACCAAAACAGTATCCAAAAGTGAGTGTTGCGTCCTGCATCAATCTGGGCAGCAGTAGCAATTTCTGCTCTATCTCAGTTCAGTATGGTGTTTTAAACTGGCGACAGCTATGTTGGTTATATCCTCAGTATTAGATTTTGGCCTATTCCTAGCTTTCTCTAGAGCAATGGGAGCTTCCTCCATTGGTTCTCCTGCCACGTCATCTGAAACTCTCTGGTTCCACTTCAAGCACAGATCTCTCCATCATCTCTTGCTCTTCTGCTTTTTTTTTTACTCTTCATTCTCCACTTTTCTTCATCTTCCTTCTGTAGTTCTTGTCGTCTGGTCTCAGCGAAGTCGTCTTGTCCAATCTGATGAGGTCCAACACTCTCAGCTTTCCCTCTTTCATAAAGGCTAACTCACAGGCATCATCTTCTCTCTAATGCAGTGACAAAGTATGTGTATTCCACTTCACAGTACAACTGTGTCTGTTTCACACTAGTAGGTAAGTAACTCCATCAGTGTGTTGAGCTTCTCCATGTCTTTCTCCTCCAGTTTTGCTCTGCCCATTCCCACATAGATTTCAACATTGCTATAATCCTAACATGGCTATTTTTAACAGGATCAGCAAATTTCGGATTTGCTTTGTATCACTGAGCAAGTAATCCAGTCGTTAGGTCATTGACCAGGTCATCAGTGCTATAATTTCATTAGTCTTATCATTGATCTGTCTGAAACACAACCCGTAATTAGTGTTGTGCAATTACCTAACCCCTCATCCCACCGTTTCCTCTATATACAGTAACACAGTAAATGATGGCAGATAAAGACCTGCAAAGTCCAACCAGTTTGCCCAACAAGGTGGCCAGAGCCACACCCACCACTCTTTGTAGGCCCCAATCGCCATGTTTAAACGCTGGTTGTCAAGTCTCCACCATGCCAACCACGATGGAGTTTTGGTTATAACCACATATTATCGACGGTGTTGATTTGGATTTATTTATTTCATAGAACAGTTTTAGTGGATATGTTTTAGAAATGTTAATTTCTTTGATGCTCTCAAGCTCTGCCAGTGACGGATCTGTGAAGTGGGCTGTGCCAGGAGTTGTATTAAGACCTGCACTAAAATATGACTGTTTGCTATCAGGCCGCTTCAGAGACTTTTCTATCTCTTAAATTTGTTTTATTTTATTTTTTATATTTTATCTTCTTTCATTATTTCGATTTCTTTGATTGTTGATCTTGGAAATGTATTATATGTTGTTATTACATATCAGATAATTATGAGCCTTCGGGACAGATAGGGTCGTTTATCTCAAGTACCTAATTTCATTTTAGCTTGATACTTTGTATACCCCTTAGGTCAGTAAAATGCAGGAGTAGTATATCAAATCTTAAATAAACATAAACATTATCCCTAAGTATTGCTGAAAGTATTCAACTTGCCAGTCATAATGTCTTCTCTCCCATTGGCAGCACGTGATAAAGTGATCTACAACACTGGAGTTGCAAGTGTCACCTGTCTAGCCATTTGCGGGACACCAAACATCGAAATCTGACCAGCATCGACTTCGGTTCCCCCATGCTGGATTTGGCTAATCATTTTTCAGTCTTGTATGCATATGCAAAGCATTGATGTTTGTTTGGTATTTTCACGTGAAACAATCCAGATACCACTGTAAACTGATATCAGATAAGAGAAGTTCCTCGATAGTTCTTTGGTTTTTATATCCTCCTTATACTGCACTCTATACTGTTATCCTGGGGTAGGAAAGAGCCTCAGAAAATATGGTTAGTATAGAGTCGCATTTGGAAGCAATTGTGTGGTATTTTCTTCATGTTCAATTAAAACCAAATGCTGTAAACCAGTGGTTCCCAACCCTGTCCTGGAGGACCACCAGGCCAATCGGGTTTTCAGGCTAGCCCTAATGAATATGCATGAGAGAGATTTGCATATATAAATGGAACTGAGAGGCATGCAAATCTGCTCCATGCATATTCATTAGGGCTAGCCTGAAAACCCGATTGGCCTGGTAGTCCTCCAGGACAGGGTTGGGAACCACTGCTGTAAACCACCTTGATATAGCTGTTGAAAGACGGTATATCAAAATTAATGAAATAAATAAATGATGTTTTGCACAGAAAATAACAAAGAAGTGGAACTGATGATTTCGATTAAACTTCACTACCTTGATGTTTTTATAGCATTTACCTAATTATCATTTTCAAGCAAAGCACTTCATTACACCAAGGGCTTTTTTTACAAAGGTGCGTTAGGGCCATAACGCGCGGAATAGCTAAACTCCCGCATGTGCTAAAAACGCTAGCCTCAAATTTCCTTCACAATTAGTCATATATATATATTTTTTTACTTTTCAATTTAAGGACCCCTGAGGAAGGCTTGACAGCCGAAACACAGACTGTGTTGGGTCCCCTAACCCTAGAAGGTTATATTGATTTGTGCCATAGACTACACCAAGGAGAATTTTGACCTTGTTTGGATTTAACGATAAAGCAAGCTTATCCAGATCATCAGTTCCACCTGCCTGTTGTTTTCTGTACATTTCCCGCGCTTGTGGAACTTAGTGGTCCCTCACATGAATCCAATGGGTTTGCTGGCATCTCTGCTCCTGGATTGCATTCTTCATTGTCTGAAGAAGATGTCCTTTTTAACTTTCTCCCTATATATAAATGGAATCTACTTATAATATTCCTAAAACTCAGTATCACCAGTACATGTAGATGTCAGTACCAGGGCTGTGGAGTCGGTAGATAAATGTTCTGACTCCGACTCCTCAGTTTTTTGTATTTCAGACTCCGTCTCCAGGTACCTGAAATTTCCTCCGACTCCGACTCCTCGACTCCGACTCCACAGCACTGGTTAATTTTCAGATCGTTAAAATGGAATGCCAAGTTGAGAGAAATGAGCATTTTCGACACCACCTTCTTTTTGCTTTTAATCAAGGTTCTAAGGCCGCAGAAGCTGCTCGCAACATTTGTGCTGTGTATATGGTGGGTGCTATAGCTGAAAGAATCGCTCGTGATTGGTATGCCAAGTTCAAAAATGGAGTCGGCAGATAAATGTTCCGACTCCGACTCCTCAGTTTTTTGTACTTCTGACTCCGACTCTCCAGGTACCCGAAATTTCCTCCGACTCCAACTCCTCGACTCCACAGCCCTGGTCAGTACCCTCCCAAAGTACCTAATTAGCTTGAAAATAAACACCAGTATTTACAACTCATAAACCTCTAGATGGCTGCACAGTCTTCCCTAGCCCCAAGTGCAGCTCATGAAATTCTGCCTTTGTACAACTCAGGAGACATTTTCCAAAGACTTAGGGCTCCTTTTACGAAGGTGCGCTCCGAGTTTTACTGTATGCACTGGATTAGCACACGCTAGCCAAAAATCTACCGCCTGTTCAAAAGGAGGCGGTAGCGGCTACTACACTTGGCATTTTAGCACGCACTATTCCACGCGTTAAGGTCCTAGCGCGCCTTTGGAAAAGGAGCACTTAGGGTAGTTAGATGAAGTATGATTTCAGTTATCTTCCTGCTTATCATTCTCACATGGAAAATAAGTCAACTCATATCAAAAATTAAAGTCAAAGCAATCCAAGCAGATTTTAGTTTGATTTGCACTAAGAGGAGTCATTAGGAGTCAGTTTAGAAAATAGTTTAAAATGACTTAGGACAGGGGTAGGCAATTCCGGTCCTCGAGAGCCGGAGCCAGGTCAGGTTTTCAGGATCTCCACAATAAATATGCATGAGATAGATTTGCATCTCATACATATTCATTGTGGATATCCTGAAAACCTGACCTGGCTCTGGCTCTCGAGGACCGGAATTACCTACCCCTGACTTAGGAGAACTTAGCCCCAATTATCATCATTCTTGGCCAATAGGTCATCACATCGATATCACATTAGGCTTGACCGGATTACCTGATTTTTGATTGGAGCTCAACTGACGCTGCCCTGTATTCTGCCGTTTCTCCTCTAACAGGAGGCGCACATCTGCCGGTTTCTCCGATGCTGCTTTGCTGCCAATGCGGTTTTTCACATTACTACTCGTGACAGTATCAGCTCTCATGGAGTTCCTGGGAAGAGAGAAAGAGAGTAAACAGCCCTTCTGATCAGGAATGATAAAACAGGATAAAATTGCTTTGAGCAACACCGCAAACGTCACCTACGTAGACTAAGAAGTGTTCAAATGGGTTGGCCTAGTGATTAGAGTAATGGGCTGGTAACCAAAAGACCAGGATTGAAATTCTGGTTTACCACACTAACCTTGACTTACTTCCGTTTTCAGACCTCAGCAATGTTGCTGCATGTAATAAAAGTTTCAACACAGACTATACACACCAAAGTCGTCATTGGTCTTATTTATATTTCAAAGTGCTCAGTAGTGCAAACTTATTGTAATAAATATTCTTATTTTATAAAGTTTAAATACTCATCTTAAATGCAAAAACATAGCTTAGGGGTTTAAACATCCGACATAGGACTATGTTTCGCCATTGGCTGTATCAAGGAATCCCCCTAAAACAAGCAGGAATGTATTAAATCAAAGCTTCATACCCCTCTTCATATCCAGCAGTTCTACCAAATCATTTTTCTCAGCATTACCTTATTTTTGCTGTTTCCTGCGTTCTCAACTTCAGCTAGGAAACATGGACGCAGCTTTTTTCTTTTATACAGCGTTCAAAAGAACATCTTGATGTCAGTTAACAGGGAAAAACCCTTTCTGACGTGGTTAGCCTTCATTAGAGTGGATGACGCTAATATAATGAATGTCTATTTCAGCATTTAAACCCTTCAGTTTCACAAAATTCAAAGTGAATATTCATTCAATGAGCATAAGTCTAAAATTAATACAAGAAACATGGAGGCTCCTCTTGTTCAACATTGGCATGACATGAAGCATAAAATTTCCGATTTAAGATGGAGGATTATTGACCAAGATGAGATCGGGTGGGTGGGAGGGAATTATGAAGAAAGATTACATTTTAAAGAACAAAAATGGATATTCACTTTGAATTCTGTGAAAACGAAGGGTTTAAATGCGGAAATAGACATTCATAATATTAGCGTCATCCACGCTAATGAAGGCTAACCACGTCAGAAAGGGTTTTTCCCTGTTAACTGGATATGAAAGCCTGACGTCAAGACGTTCTTTTGAATGCTGTATAAAAGAAAAAAGCCGCGGCCATGTTTCCTAGCTAAGTTGGGAACGCGGGAAATAGCAAAAATAAGGTAATGCTGAGAATGATAGGTAAAATGATTTGGTAGAACTGCTGGATATGAAGAGGGGTATGAAGCTTTGATTTAATACATTCCTGCTTGTTTTAGGGGGATTCCTTGATACAGCCAATGGCGAAACATAGTCCTATGTCGGAAATTTAAATCCCTAAGCCGCGTTTTTGCATTTAAGATGAGTATTTAAACTTTATAAAATAAGAATATTTATTACAATAAGTTTGCACTACTGAGCACTTTAAAACATAAAATATAAATAAGACCAATGACGACTTTGGTGTGTATAGTCTGCGTGTGTTGAAACTTTTAATACACGCAGCAACACCGCTGAGGTCTGAAAACGGAAGTAAGACTAACTAGTCACGGGTATTGCTGATTTAGAAGTACAGTAAAACCTTGGGATTGCAAGTAACTTGGTTTGCAAGTGTTTTGCAAGACAAGCAAAACATTTGATGAAATTTTAACTTGATATACAAGCAATGTCTTGCAATACAAGTACATACAGCATACACGCGTCACGTCATCACAACCGAGCTGATGGTTCTTCTCTCTCTGACGCTGCAAGAGTGTAGTGACGGTTCTACATGAGCGAGGTCTTGCAATACAAGTACGTATAGTATTTTTATTAAAGTTTTGGGGTTGTGGAACGAATCGTCTGAGTTTCCATTATTTCCTATGGGGAAATTCACTTTGATATACCAATGGATTACAAGCATGCTTCTGGAACGAATTATGCTCGCAAACCAAGGTTTTACTGTATTAGTTTATGGAAGATCTTGAAAAACATGAAGAAAAGTTTGATGCCTGAACTATTTATGTTTCCACACTAACACCAGTGAGCCTGGGGCACATAGACTGAGCTCTTTATGGAAGGGACTTACTCTGTCTTCAAATACTTGGTTGTACAGGACAATGATTCAGGATGCTATATGTCAAAATAAATAAAAACATTTTTGATAAAGCAGGCACCAGTAATCACTGGCTAGAATTACGGTCATAAGACCTGAGGCAAAGTGGAAGGAGCCATGATACCCCGAGGATGTTAACCTTGAGCCATGCCTGCCTAGGGGTTATATCATACCTATAAACCAAGTTATATTTCCAACAAGAAGAAACAAAATGCATGATGTGCTATAAGGAGCTTTTATTGACATTCCAGTTCACTAATATCTATGGCAGTGGTTTCTGAGGATCCCCCAAGCAAGTCAGGTTTTCAGGATATCTGTCGTGAGTATACCACAAATATATTTGCAAACTTCTCCCATGCATATTCATTATGGATATCCTGAAATCTAACTGGCTAGCTGGAGCTGAGGATAACTTCTTTCTAGCAGCCTTGAAAGCTTGGTGCAACAGTATTATGCTAGCAGTACTTCCCACCATGTACCTCTGGTAATCTTCACCAGCGCGAGTGGCTTCTCCAGCATGCCACTTGCGCCAGCATTGGGTTTCCTTCTGATGTCACTTCCTGGCCCCGTGACCCTGAAGTGGCGTCAGAGGAGAAGCTTCCGCCCACACACGCACGCCCACACACGCACGCCCACACACGACTGCACGAACACTCCAGCGGCTTTTAACAAGTCTGAAACCTTAAAACGCGACGCCAAGGTAAGGGGGAGGGAGGGAGATGCACAGACTGTGCAAGGAGTGCTGAAGGGAAGGGTGGATGCTGCGGGGATGGGGCGGTGAAGGGGACGGTGGTCCACTGACAGATTTTTTTCCCCGTATCTTTCTCTACTACTGACCATTTCTTCATCAACCTGATGAAAAGAAGTTAACGCTTGAAAGCTCATCACAGATATATGAAATCATACAGAAAAGAAATGGAGTAAAATAATGTCCTACATCATAATATAAACCTGCACATAAAACTATCAATATGATCAGAGAAAAAGGAGAAGGAAAAACATCAGTAAATAATTAAAAATGGGCCACAGGATTTCCTAGAACAGAGCTCCAGATCCAGAGTTTACAGCTATATTAAAGCCAGTTCAATAAAAAGGTATTTTCTATACTTGCTGATGACCCTTATTTCTAATATGGCAACTATAAATCTTTGCAACAATTTTACCCAAACATATAAACATGGAATCACTACTGTAAAATGTATATATAAATTTGGTAAACCTTAAAAAGGTCAGGAAATATGCATGTCACAGTGAGCACTTTTCCTCCCTCCCCCACCGTTTAGGCAGGTTACCCGTGGTTGTATGTCACATTTGTTATCAGGCAGTATGTTTTCCCAGCCCAAGGGCCTCCCACCCTCTACTTTACAGGTCTGGAAGGTGAGAGGTTTCAGAGTTGGCTGGGACAGGAGGCGGGAGGGATCGCTCCTGTCCCAGCTTACCGCTGGACAACCAGGGTTTATGGCAGGCCCAGGGAGGCCTGAAAACAGGTGTGGCGGGGGTGGAGAAGGGGAATAGGTGGCACAGAAGTAACCCTATTCTCCCAATACGATCTGTAGTTCACTTTTTGTGGTTTTAAGGCACAAGGTGCACTGCTGAAAACCTAGTATTTTCCCACAGACACAGCGTTTCATTATTCACGGACTTTCCTGGGAACCATACTACCGTGAATAATGAGAACAGACTGTATCTACAAAACCAGCACAAACTCATAATTTTTGTCAAACACTAGGTTTTTTTCCTTGGGAGGTGGAGGGGAGGAGGATCAAATTTTCTTCCACCATTTTGGCACTGAACCATTTTGCTCCTGAAGTGACTTATTTTTCCAAAGACGGGTAATTCCATGCCTTGGGTTATTTGAGGAAGGTCAAACACTATGAATTTTGAACCAATTTCAATTCAACATAGCCTTGTTACAGAATACAGTGGTACCTCGGAATCCGAACGCCCCAGAACTCAAAACGTTTTGGAATCCAAACTTTTTTTTTTTTTAGTAAATTTTGTCTTGGAATCCGAACTCTGCTTTGGAATCTGAACGTCCTGCACATTGTTTGTGCCCCAAAATCTGAATGATGCTTACTTAATATTTTATCTTAAAATCCAGTATATTTCCTGTTAAAATTTGAGTCTGTGGGACCCAGGAACGGATTAATCCAGTTTCTATTATTTTCAATGGAAAAAATTGTCTTGAAACTCAAACGCTTTGGAACTCGAACCGAGTTCTGGAACGGATTAAGTTCGGATTCTAAGGTATCACTGTATACACTTCTTAAGCACATATACTCCCTTTCTCTCAAGCTTACTGTGACACTGGAAGAAAGGACCTTTATTATCTCAAGCACGCACTGTCATCTTTGAAAAAGTTATGTAGAAAACTTGTAAAGAACCACAGTAGAAAAGAAACCCACTTTTACCTGATAGTTTTCAGTCTGGACTCCACCTCATCAGCATACATGGTCATCTTCATGCTTTTCTTGGGAGAGGGCGTGGAAATCATTTTTAGTTCTAGATCATAGTCCATTTCATCAGAGTCTGAGCCACTGGCACTAGAGCAATGAGCTCGGCTGCGCTCCCGAGCCTGTCGGAAAGACTGCAACTCATCTCTGTATTCAACCACAACTCTGTCATCTTCATCCATGTCTTGGTCCTCCACTTCCTCCTCCTCCTCCTCCTCCTCTTCCTCTTCTATTGGCTCCTCTGGAACATTCACCAAACCTATGTGGGAGAAAGATTATCTGTTTGGCTAATTAGAAAAGCCTGTTTGATGGCTCATATTCTAAAGTAACAGAGCTTGACTAACCTACGGTAATGTGTTCAGTTTCACAAATGACATACAGACTTTTGTTAATATTTCTCTCTGCCTTACACTCTTAGGAGGAGGTGGGGAGAGAAAATCATGCCAAACACGTTCATGCTTCAAAAGATGCATTAGAATTGGTTAAAAAAAAAATTCAGAGAATTCAAAAGTAGCTACTTTACAACTGGGGAGCAGCAGCATGAAAATGTGAAGCAACAGGATTAGCAGATATGCTGAGTCATCTTCTGGTGAATGCTGCTGGTTCTCTTTGACCCTACACTATGGTCATAAATAAACATGGGGACTAGAAAGAAGGCACAACATAGCCCTAAATTGGCCATACAAATCAATGCAAAGTAGATCTAAATAGAAGCAAATAGCAATTTGCTTATGTATCCCTTTAAAAACACATCACTGTTTTTAAAATGTAAAATTTACATTTACATTCATTAAATGGCTAGATCATTATATACCCCAATTAGGACATTTATCCCCAGATTCTTTAAGTCGTCAATCACGCAACAGCGCCTGTTAGAGAATCATGGCAGGGGAACCTCCTGATCAGTTGAGCCGGCAGAACTCCCCGAAACTGCGACTTTGGGGAGTCCTGCCGGCTCAGCTGATTGGGGATTCCCCTGCTGCAATCAGCTGAACCAGCAAGGAGATCCCCATTTCCTCTCCCTCCCTCCAGTCCTCCTCGAAAGAGTCCCCTCCAGCTGTGCCCGATACCCCACACCCCCCCCCCCCGACATCCACTCAGCCATCCCAACATCCCCCCCTCCTACCTTTGTATGAAACATCAGCCTCTTCAAAATGGTGGCCCTTCCTCCTCCCAGTGCATCTTGGGAACATAAGCAATGCCTCCACTGGGTCAGACCTGAGGTCCTTCTTGCCCAGCAGTCCGCTCATGCGGCGGCCCATCAGGTCCAGGACCTGTATAGTGATCCTCTATCTATACTCTTCTATCCCTTTTTTCTTCAGGAATTCATCCAATCCCTTCTTGAACCCCGATACCGTACCCTGTCCTATCACACCCTCTGGAAGCGCATTCCAGGCGTCCACCACCCTTTGGGTGAAGAAGAACTTCCTAGCATTGGCTCTGAATCCGTCCCCTCTTAATTTTTCTGAATGCCCTCTCATTCTTGTAGTTTCTGAAAGTTTGAAGAATCTGACCCTCTCCACTTTCTCTATGCCCTTCATGATCTTGTAAGTCTCTATCATGACCTGATGGGCCGCCGCGTGAGCGGACTGCTGGGCATGATGGACCGCTGGTCTGACCCAGCAGACTCACTGCTTATGTTCTTATCTTTGCATGAATCGCACCTATGAAGGCACTTTAGGCTGCCTAATGCCACTTCTGGTGTTAGCCACAGCTACTTTAGCATTTGGGGGCCTAAAGCACCTTCATAGATGTGATTCCAGCGCCGGCAAGCGCTTTATTTTTACCATTTTTTTTGCTGTTTTAAACGGCATTTCTCAATTAACTTAAGCGCTGGTAGTTTCCCCCTTAAGGTCCCTTTTATAAAGCCGTGGTAGTGATTCCCGCATGGCAAATGCAACAAAATCCATTCAATTTCTATGGGCTTTGTCACACCTGGAATTGCTAGCACAGCTTTATAAAAGGGGCCCTTAGATGAATGCCTTCATTTAACTTAGCATTACCCACTTGATGAGAATTCTACTGAATAAGAATTAATGCCCGTTTTTCTAGACTTGGAATGTTCTACTGAATCATGTGAAATGCTCCATCCACTCATTCACAATCTTGATGATTCTTGAAAACTTGGTTTTATAAACGTATTACTTATAGTATGTGAGCTATTTTTGTCATTTTAGTCTATAATAAATAATTATAATCCGATTTGTATAAGTTTTGCTTTTAATCAATTATGTCATAGGACTCTTTTAATGTATTGTTACTAATAACTGCCCTCCCACTAGGGCTGGAAAACCCTTTATTGAAGTCTCAAATCCAAATTTTGATTTCCGTTATCACACCCCTCCCAGAATTTATGGTAACCTGGCATTGCTCCCGCTCCCCACCCCCCACCCTCGAATGAACAAATCTTTCTTCTCATCTCTTTTCCATGTCATCACACAGGTGCTCAAGGCCTTGCATTGGCTAAACCATAACCTCGAGAGGTCTGGGTCATCATGAGCGGGAGGAGGGGAGAAATGGTTGTTTTGCATACAGAGTGGCAATAGTTTCCATTCCCAGTTAGAACAACTTTGGTGCCTTCCAATGATTTAGAGGAGACCTAAAAATTGAAGTACTTCCAACAGCAGCCCATCCAAATCCAGTTTTTCTAATACCCTGAGATATTAATAGAAATAATGCAGCATTCTAATTCTTGTATACCTTTATATTTTATCATTGTAATTCACGCTGTACTTCTTTAGAAAAGGGCAGAATATAAACGTTGATATTAAATTTTCTTTAGTCAACCAACCATTCAATTGCCAATATGCACTGCTGTTCTAGGAAGAGACAATCTGCAATATGTAGAGTAATCTCTCTGAGGATCAGACCTGAATGCCTGTGCTTGTAAGGCGGTGTTAAGCCAACATCATCGCCAATAAATGTTCTCCTTTTTAAAACGTCCCGCTGGAGCCGCCGTGAATGGTACCTTCGCTTCCTACAATATTAAGAGAGATTAAGTCAACATTTTGTACTGTGAAAGCACCAAAAACATTCACATCATTGAGCTTACTCCAAAAAGACTCATCAGTATTTGGGCAAGTCATGATTTTCAGGTACTCACCTACATTGTAAGCTTTAATTTATAAGTACAATAGTTATAACCAATACACGATGCTGTAGAAATGAGGCTAAGTATTAAGAGCTTGTTGACGGTTTCTGGCTCTCGTTGCGTCTTGTCAGGTAGAAACTGACATTTTAGCCATCATGCTGTGGCTTTTTTCAGAGTACACTGTGAGGTCTGCAGTTTGTGTTTGTAAATAGTTGGTCCACCGACCTGATTGGGATCAGGACAGTCCGTTGATCACCACTTTGAATTTTGGTGGGAAAGTCGGTTGGTCACAAATTTGAATTTTGGTGGGAAAGTCAGTTGGTATTAAGAGTTTTAAAGTTCCATTAGAATAATTACAATAAATGGTTTCTACAAGGGTGAGGAGAGTCCGGTTTACATCACGCCAATCGCCAATAAAATCCACAAACTGTGAATCGCCTTTACGATAGGCCAACAGTATCAAGTCTTATAAGCCATAAACAAATATTATTAGATTCTTGATATATCTCCTCTCTGTGTTACAGTCAAAGCAGTTTATATATATTATATGCAGGTACTTTATCTGTTACTAGAGAGCTCACAATCTAAATTCTATTTCTGGGACAATGGAGGGTTGAGTGACTTGCCCAGTGTCACAAGGAGCCACAGCGAGAACAAAATCAGCCCCTTGCACTATAACTATTAGGTCACTAAAGGTGGGTACAAAATTTCCACCCACGTAAGTGTTCTCATAGAATATTAGCATAAATTGGTATTGGTACGCCCACATGTATCCCAGGTCTATGGCTAGCATAAATGGGTGTACCTAAATGCTGGAGTAATCCATGAAAATGATGCCTAGGACATGGCCAGGCTCCTCCCTAGGAATGCTCTTCTCGCATTTATGTGCTAAGCCATTTGAGCACATCAAAGCAGCATAGCAGAGGGGTGCACTACTACTATTTAAGCATATACTGTAACTGTAAACTTACAGAAATGGCAGCATTCGATAAGTTTAAGCATACAATATAGCGCTTAAATTTAGATAACCCTGTTATAGAATGAGGCTATCATGATTCACACGTTATTGGACTCCAGCTGATTTTAAGTAGGGAATAGACTTAGTAGATAGAGACAGGTTGTTCATCCTCTCCAAGGTAGAGAGAACAAGAGGGCACTCTCTAAAGTTGAAAGGGGACAGATTACGTACAAACGTAAGGAAGTTCTTCTTCACCCAGAGAGTGGTAGAGAACTGGCATGCTCTTCCGGAATCTGTTATAGGGGAAAACACCCTCCAGGGATTCAAGACAAGGTTGGACATGTTCCTGCTGAACCGGAACGAATCTCTGTTAGGGCACTGGTCTTTGACCTGGGGGCCGCTTTGTGAGTGGACTGCTGGGCGCGATGGACCACTAGTCTGACCCAGCAGTGGCAATTCTTATGTTCTCATGTTTAATACGTTTTAATACATTAATAAAGAAAGTAACACATATCAGCACATGGGATGCATCAGAAATAGCTGCAGCTGATCAAGGAGCATGATAGGATAGAAATCTCCTGTACCAGAAGCAGGAACTGGGGGTCCACAATACCAAAAGGTGACTGGAGACTGTGGGACAGACCTTGTCTCTGTAAGGGTGACAATCAATGCCTAGCTTGGTGATCTTTCCTCTACTCATAGATTACAAGAGCCAAAGTTTGACTACATACTTTTGAGTGAGGATTATCAGGAGTTGTGGCTGCCAAGGTCACCAGACATCATTCTTTTTACTGTTGTATTTTGGCCAGTTGGGCTCTGCCATTATCATCTGTAAGCTCCAAAATATTTGGCTGAGAAAACTTCCCTATCGTGCAAGCCTTGCTATTCTTTTGCAATAAGAGCAGCAGCTACTTTGCAAACGATTACAAACATAGAAACATGATGGCAGATAAAATGGCCCATCTAGTCTGCCCGTCCGCAGTAACCGTTATCTCTTTCTCTATCCGAGAGATCCCACATGCCTATCCCAGACCCTTTTGAATTCATACACAGTCTCTGTCTCTACCACCTCTTCTGGGAGACTATAACATGCATCTACCATCCTTTCTGTAAAAAATTATTTCCTTAAATTACTCCTGAGCCTTATCATCTCTTAACTTTATCATATGACCTCTCCATTCCAGAGCTTCCTTTAAAAATGAAAGAGACTCGACTCATGAGTATTTACACCACGTAGGTATTTAAACGTCTCCATCATATCCCACCTTTCCTCCAAAGTATACAGATTGAGATCTTTAAGTCTGTGCCCATACACCTTATGACGAAGACCACACACCATTTTAGTAGCCTTCCTCTGGACCGACTCCATCCTTTTTATATCTTTTTGAAGGTGCGGCCTCCAGAATTGTACACAATATTCTAAATGAGGTCTCACCAGTCATACAGGGACAGCAATACCTCCTTTTTCCTACTGGCCATATCTCTCCCTATACAACTAGCATCCTTCTAGCTTTCGCCGTCACCTTTTCAACCTGTTTGGCCAACTTAAGATCATCACATACAATCACACCCAAGTCCCGCTCTTCTGTCGTGCACATAAGTTCTTCACTTCCTAAACTGTACCATTCCCTCAGGTTTTTACAGCCCAAATGCATGGCCTTGCATTTCTTAGCATTAAATTTTAGCTGCCAAATTTCAGACCATTCTTCAAGCTTCGCCAGGTCTTTCTTCATGTTATTCACACCATCCGGTGTGTCTACTCTATTGCAGATTTTGGTATCATCCGCAAAGAGGCAAATCTTACCTAACAAACCTTCAGCAATATTGTTTAATAAAAATGTTAAAAAGAACAGGCCCAAGAACAGAACCTTGAGGCACACCACTGGTAACATCCCTTTCCTCAGAGCGATCTCCATTGATCACTACCCTCTGTCGCCTTCCACTCAACCAGTTCTTGACCCAGCCCATCACTTTGGGACCCATCCCAAGGGCACTCAGTTTATTTATTAGATGTCTGTGTGGAACACTGTCAAAGGCTTTGCTAAAATCTAAATACACCATATCTAGCGCACATCCTCTGTCCAATTCTCTGGTTACCCAGTCAAAGAAATTGATCAGATTTGTCTGTCAAGACCTACCTCTAGTGAATCCATGTTGCCTCCGGTCCTGTAATCCAGAGGATTCCAGAAACTTGACCATTCTCTATTTTTAAAAGCGTTTTCATTAATTTGCTTACCACAGAAGTCAGACTTACCAGCCTGTAATTCCCTTCTTCCTTTCTTCCATTCTTGTGGAGAGGGACCACATCCACCCTTCGCCAGTCCTCCGGTACCACTCCCGACTCTAGAGACTCGTTGAAAAGGTCAGTCAGCAGAGCTACCAGAACTTCCCTAAGTTCCTTCAGCACCCTTTATTTTAGCTAGCTCCTCACAAGCACAACCCTCTGAAAATCGATCAGGGTCTATTACTCCTTCATCCCTATTCATGTTGTCTTCTGTGGTCCCGCTCACAGCGCTTCAGCCGTGAACACAAAACAGAAATATTTGTTAAGCAATTCGGCCTTTTCTTTATCAGCTTCTACATATTCCTCCCCTTCACCTTTCAGTCTCACAATGCCACTTTTGCACTTCTTCCTATCACTAATATATGTAAAAAAATGTCTCCCCCGTTTTACCGTCAGCAGATTTTTTTCTTCCATTTGCATTTTTGCTTTCCTGACTGCTCGACCAGCTTCTCTTAACTTTTCCAGATATTTTTGCCTGTCTTCCTCTTTCTGCAATCTTTTGTAATTTATGAAAGCTACCCTCTTATTCCTTACCTTCTCAGCTACTACTTTTGAGAACCAAGGCAGCCTTCTTTTCCTCTTACTTTTACTTACTTGCCTCACAAAAAGTTTTGTTCTTCTTACAATCGCTCCTTTCAGTTTTGCCCACCACATTTCCACTCCTTCCAGATATTCCCATCCAGACAACAATTCCTTGATGTAAACCCCCATCTGAACAAAGTTAGTTTTTTTTAAAGTCTAGAACCTTTGCTTTTGAATGTGCCCTCTCTATACCCATCTTAATATTAAACTGTACCATGCAGTGATCACTGGATGCCAGATGATCACCCACTGTAATATCAGAAACATTTTCCCCAGCACTAAGTCCAGTATGACCACATCCCATGTTGGGTTCCATCACCAACTGCTGGAACAGTTCTCTTTGTAGAGAATCCAGAATCTCCCTACTTCTAGAAGACCCCACAATAGGGATACCCCAATCAACATCTGGCATGTTAAAATCACCTATTAGCAAGATTTCCCCTTTTTAAGATATATTCTGAATATCTATTATTAAATCTCTATCTATTTCTTCAGTTTGTGAAGGAGGCCTGTATATCACTCCAATGTAAAAATATTCACCATTCCCTCTTTCCAAATTGATCCACATTGCCTCTTCCTTGCCCTGCAGATCCTGCAATTGTGTGGCTTTAATATGATCTTTAACATATAACGCTACTCCTCTTCCTTTTCTTCCTACCCTGTCTTTCCTGAACAGATTATAGTCCGGTTCCCTGTGAACCATGTCTCTATGAGCACCACTATATCCAACTCCTCTTCTTCCATCACAGCTTCTAGATCCAGAATCTTGTTTCCCATACTTCGAGCATTAGACATTGCCCCCTTTTCCCATCCTTGTAGAGGTATTAAGTGATTTACTTACCTGAGGGCTTATACTCACCTGGGAGCTTTGATCACCCTGCCCCATCACTTCTAGTTTAAAGCCTTCTTCAGTAGATTAGCCAGCCTGCCGTCAAAGACACTTTTTTCCCTTCTTTGATAGATGCACACCATCCCTGCTCAGCAGCTCTTAGAAGATGCACATACACAAACTACTTCTAAGCACAAATGACAGGATAAAGGAATAAATGTGAGAGAGAAGAGCAACCAATTTACAGAACCCCGGTGTGAAGCCCAAAGTATGCATGTTCAAATTCTTAAGTCCCTGGTATGGCGAGTCCATTGTCATTCATTGCTAATTTCGTTCCTGCCACACTCACCAAGAATTGCTAAGAATTCCTTTCATGCCACCATAGTTCGGATTCCCATATTTCATGTAATACTGACTTCTCCTTGCTGCACCAAGCTCCTTTTTGTCATCTGAAAAACAAATTAAGCCATGACTGGTCCACTGTGTAGTTTGGATGTTTTGTCTGTCTGTTTTTGCTGTGGTGTTTTATTCACGTTGTAAACCAGGGGTGTCCAACCTTTTGGCTTCCCTGGGCTGCATTGGCTGAAAATTTTTTTTCTGAGGCCACGCAAACGCTGTAGCAAGACAGAGGAGGGAGCCGTCAAGACAGTAAACACCTGGGGGCAGCAGAAGAAAACACTGCATTGCCCTCGACCGGGGCCACACAAAATACTTCACAGGGCTGCAGGTTGGACAACCCTGTTATAAACCATAGTTTTATTGGTTTTATTTCATTTTGCATTATAAAGGTTCTGAAATTTTTCTTAGACAGTAACACAAGGAGAAATTAGGTTCTTACCTGTTAATTTTCTCTCTTTTAGTCTCTCCAGACCGGCACAGTTCACTGATGGGACGTACCAAAGCAGTATCCATCATGGGTGGGACCCCCGAAGGGCCACAACAACAACACGCTCACCGAACACCGCGTCCCATCTGTAAACTGTGCTGGTCTGGAATGATGCTGAAAAAGTTGTCTTTAGCCTTACTGTCTAATCGTGCTAGATTTCCTATTAATCACATATTGTCTTTCACAAACCCATGCCTCACAGAAGAGTTTGAACAGAGCGTGCCAAAACATAACGTATGGATACCTTTGTATAACTCACCCCCTCTTTTACTGAGGCGCGTCAGCCGATTTAGCACGTGCTAAATTCTAACGCGTCCATAGAATATAATGGGATGCGTTAGCATTTAGCACGCACACCTTAGTAAAAGGACCCCTCAATGAGGTGCCTTTTTTATTTCACTGTTTTCAAGTTTTTGTTGTTGCAAAGTACATTCCTTTCTAAATCAGGTCTCGTTATATTTTTCAACATTATGGCTGTTAAGCTGTTTCAAATAAGGGTCTATAGTCTTAAGTGAATTTTACCCCTTTATTTATTTTTACGGTTATTATTTATTAGTTTCAGATAAGGCATTTTCTTTTACCCTTAGTTTATTTATATGTGTGTCTCTAATGAGGTTGGCCAATAGCTTCATCTAAAGCAGGGGTGTCAAAGTCCCTCCTCGAGGGCCATAATCCAGTCGGGTTTTCAGGATTTCCCCAATGAATATGCATGAGATCTATTTGCATGCACTGCTTTCATTGTATGCTAATAGGTCTCATGCATATTCATTGGGGAAATCCTGAAAACCCGACTGGATTATGGCCCTCAAGGAGGGACTTTGACATCCCTGATCTAAAGCCAATCCTATTGACATCATAGCACACCATCTGGTAAGAATTTAATATGATTTATTTAAAATCCAGCTGATTGCTACATTCCAGATAGTAAGGTCTTATCATTCGTCTGCTAATGCTATTTTACCCATTTCAGTTTTTAACTAATTCATTCTAGACGTTGTTCAATTTTATTTTTCCGCTCATCTGCTAATGCTATTTTAACAATGGCTTTGTGTAAGCATATATTACATTACATTAGTGATTTCTATTCCGCCATTACCTTGCAGTTCAAGGCAGATTACGTAAGAATTGTCATGAAATTAGGTAATACACAATGGATAATTTGAATATTTTAGATTTGATAAGGAGTAGGTAGTATAGTAGGTGAAGCTTGGGACGGATCTGGTCGTGTTAAATAGGTTTTATGTATTTTTTGAAGAGTAGGGTTTTTGTTTCTTTTTTGAAGGTTTTGTAATCTGTGGCCGAAGACAGCAGATTGGCGAGTTGTTTTAATTTTGTCTAAGCAAACAATTTGTTCTCATTTCAATCAAATAACACATTGGTTGTGTCACAAGTTCTATTGTATAGCAGGCTTTGTACAACAATTGATAAGTGATTGAAATGAATCATCCCTTTGATGGATCCTCCCACATGGCTTCTCTATCCGTCTTTTATTGCTTTTCATTGATCACATTGGTTTTAGTTTTTCTTTCTTAGTATGCGGTATCATCATTTCACTGATCATATTTAGGCACATAACTAGGTGAATAATTACTTATTCACTATTTTAAGCACATCATCCATTCATCATTTACTCACTTCACACATCATTCATTATATCTTTAAATTCATTTAACATTCACCAATCAGAGCATTCATGTGATTTTCTCAAACACACTTTTCATCATATAATCAATTATCACATTTTTTATTTGCTTTATTTATTTATTTTTCTCCTCAGGAACCCAAGGAAGGCTTAAAACGTCGAAACACAGACCATGTTCGCCATGTGCTATTTTCAAGTGCAACTGGAACTTTAAAATTCTCAAAATATATTCTGTATTGTTGTTTTTACATTTGGACATTTGCTCTCAATAAAATATTTTTTTAACCAATGGTTCTTGTGACATCCAGAGACTATTGTTCCTCTTTGCTTTGTTTTGGCCTTTATCTGATGACATTTACTGCGTAACAAAATTTATAATGGAATTAGCTAGTTAGCAATCTGGTACACCGTCATGCAGAGGAACTAGATTCAATTCCTGAGTTAGGACTTCGGCTCTTTGGGTTGAATTGATTTGGGAAGGCTTAGAGGCAATGTTCACAACCTCCTTTTTCAGGAAGTGTGAGGGGGAAGAGGAGGAGGAGCTACAATCATAATAGTGAACCTCATAGCTGAATTAGGAATCATGACTGCAGGGTTCAGGGAGCTGTGGTACATGACCTCCCAACTGAGAACTCATCTCACTGCCTAGAGACTAAGGGCTAGATTCACTAAAGATAGCAACTCAATCGCTGTTGGACAATTTTCCAACAGTGATTGATTCACTATCAAGTTTGCATTCAAATGATTTGTACGGAAACCCACTGACTCAGTCACTCAGTGAGTGATTGACACAATGCAAAGGTCTAACAGTAGTAATAGACCTCCCCCCCGAAGAAAAAGGCAGGAGGTATGCCCACTCCCTAATGCCATCAGATGCCCCCCTCCAGGCCCCTGTGCCCTGCAGTTGGGAGCAGGAAGTACTGAAAACACATCCTGCTCCTCCCGCGATGGCATTAGGCTCCCGCGACTGGGCATTAGGCTCCTCCCCAGTGCATCATGTGATGCACGGGGAAGGGCCTAAGGCCCTGATTGGCTCAGATACCTCGGGCTCCTCCCTTGAGGCCAATCAGGAACTTCCTAAGGTTTCTTCCTTGACAACACTGGGCCTTAGGCCCCTCCCCAATGCCTAATGTGATGCACAGGGAGGGGCCTAAGGCACTGATTGGCTTAGACACCACAGGCCCCTCCCATGGGCAGGGCCTGAGGCGTCTGAGCCGATCAGAGACTTCCTTAGGAAGTCTACAACAATAGGGTTTTAGGATCAGTAAAACCCAATGCTAAATAGCCAAGCAATGTATGTGAGTCAATCGCTTGACTATTTTGCATGGGGTTTTACTAATCTGCATAGCAGGATCATAAAATGGGCGATCGAGGGGAAAATCATGCGGTGGGCCGTTTAATCAGGTTGGTTAGCAGCGATCCCTGACTTTAGTGAATCTAGCCCTAAGTGACCTGGAAGTGGAGATGAAACAGGGAAAATAATCCCCTGGTGAGCTGAAGTTCAAAATGGCCTGATCCTAGAAGCACAAAAGAGAAGGAGAGAAATATAATTTGTCACGCCACCGATACAAACCCCTCCTCCCCCCCCAAAACAAACAAACAAAAAACACCCAGACTTTCATTGCCTGGAACCTGTTTTGTTTCTGTTTGAGTTTATGAACTGTTTTAAAGATTCTTGTAATTAAAGCAACTCGCGACCTTAGAATTACAGGGTTCTAAGTGACAATTTTCAGTATTTTTAACTCCGATGACTTCCGGGCTCTATCTGACATGTAGATGTTACAGCACTCACGAGGATTTATTACAACTTAACCGCTCCTTCATTTCATAAGAAATTACATGGTAAATCCACACATGTCACTGAACACCGAATTGCCCCATAAACCTCCACTTCAAATTCCTGAGAATGACTTTCGGTACAGTTAGAGCCCTGTAATTCTAAGGTTGCGAACTGCCACTAATGGACATGACAATTTTTATTAAACAGCAATGCAGGTCAGCTGCTTACCTTTAGTAGCAAATCTCATGTAAAGTTTATTGCCTTTAGCCACTCTGAGACAGGGACGTGGGTCATTACGTAACAGAGATTCTTCCTCAGCTTGGGACAAGGTATCCAGCTTTAAAAAGGAACAGATTTTAGATAGAACCCATCACTCTCTGGTGTGTAGACAAAATATTTTGCAGAACTGCACAAAATTTCAGCTACCAGTTGGTAATCAACAGTATTGTTTGAAACCACAAATGCTCAAAGAAAACTATATGTTGGCTCCTTTATTACTTGGTTACTGCTTTGACATCCTCACACATTCTAGAGCCCAGAATTCTTTCAGACATATAGGCTGGTAGTTTAAAAGGGAGGGGAAGGGACTTGTATACTGAATTTCTGTAGTTTCACATTCAAAGCTGTTTATATATATCTGCAGGTACTTTTTTTGTACCTGGGGCAACGGAGGATTAAGGGCCAGATTCTCAAAACAAAATCTGCCTTTTAACATGCTCGCTAAATAGGTTCCAGCTGATTTAGTGACCACGTATTTTAGCTGCGGATTATCAAAACAGCTTACTGAGGTCTTTTGTGAGCCTTCTAGCAGTCACCGACAATGCTTTGCAAATGGGCTCTTCAATATTTAAACGAGCACTCCGTGGATTCTTAAAAATCACCGAGCCATTCTCCAAAAGTGGCATTGGCTTTTGGCGACAAAAATCAGCGACTGGCCCAGGGGTGCCAGTATAGTGCCAACACTGTTAAAAACACATTTCTGGAGTGCGTTTTGAAATGCAATTTAAAAATTTAAAAAGAAAAATCCTAAATTAAAGTTCAGCAGGAGAGATGCCCTCTTTCTCATTTTGCATCGCCGACAACCAACCCCCCCCCCCCCTAGGCAGCGGGAGAGATGCCCTATTTCTTCTGCTGCCAATTGACACCACACCCCCCCCCAGTAGCAGGAGAGATGTCCAATCTCTCCCACTGCTGACACACACTCCTGGCAGCATGAAAGATGTCCATGCTCTCCCACCGCCACACAACCCCCCTCCCTCAGTGCCTCCGATGATCTCTACCCTCTCCCCCTTACCTTACTTTAGATGGTTGACTGGAAGGATGCTGGCCTGCCTCTTCAAAATGGAGGGCCTTCCCTTCGCCGGTGCATCCGGGGAGGGTTTTGAGGCTCTGATTGGCCCAGGTTGTTTAAGGCCGCTCCTATGAAAGGGACCTTATGTGTCTGGGCCAATCAGAGTCTCAGGCCCCTCCCCGGTGTGTACCAGGATGTACCAGGGAGGGGAAGGCCTGCCATGTAGGCATCCCTCCGGCAAGCCATCTAAAGGTAAGAGGGTGGGGATCACTGGAAGCACCGGGGGGAAGGGGGTGGTGGTGTTGTGTAGTAGCAGAAGAGAGTGGATATCTCGCCTGCTGCAGGAGGGGTGGTGTCGGGAGAAATTGGGCATCTTTCCCACTGCAAGGAGGGGGTGTTGGTCGGTGGCGGGAGAACTTGGGCTTCTCTCCCGCTGCTGGGGGGGTGGGGAGTGTTGGTTAGTGGTGCTGTGTTGATTGGTGGCGGGAGAGATTGGGCATCTCTCCCACTTTTGGGGGGGCATTTATTCTGCGCATATGCCCATCACCACCACCAGCGATGGGCACATGCAAATTTAACGTGTCTTCACTACTCTCCGCCAACCTCATTTGCATGAGCTCATTTGAAGAATGACTCGCTTTTTTTTAAATCGCTACATCCACGTGGGATCTCTACGTGGGTCGAGCAGCACTCTGACTTAATGGGGTGGGACAATAGAGTGGCAGACTTGATGGGCTATAGCCCTTTTCTGCCGTTATCTTTCTATGTTTCTATAATGCATGTCGGATTTTTACGTGGTTTTTTTGTTTTTTAGAATCTAGGCCTAAGCGACTTGCCCAGAAGCAGTGCTGGGATCGATTCCACAACTTCAGGGTGCTGAGGAATCACGCCAAAGAAAGCTATTATGTTTTTTTTGCTCATCAATTCTTTTTTAAATTAGCTTTTAAGGATTACAAGTTCTCAGGTCAACGCTTTATTCATTTCATGCTTCCTTTCTCACTCTTCCCTCTTCATCTTGCATTTGTTTAGATGCTACAAGAGATTGTGCCTTGAATTACCTTAGCCCATCTTTATGAACTCCACCTCCCACCCCTTGGGGACATCCAAGTCAAATCGTCTTTAAATCACAGTTAAAGTCTGGCTTTTTCAAATGGCCTTCAGCTAGGCCATTCACCACCTGATCCCCAGGCCTTCAGAGCAGCTTTCTGTTCCTCCTTCTCCTCTGATAAACCAGTCTATCACCGCCCTCCCATTCCTCTTTACTTTCCCACTCTTTCTTTTAAGATAACAGTCCTCTCTCTGCCCCCCAACCCTTGATTTTTATTACAAACCATCTTGCTATGCAATATACAAATATATAGAAAAAAGAAAAGGGCTTCTTTATCTTGTAGTCATCCTACCCAAACCAAAATGTAATATAGAACAATATCAAGATTATAGGAAGTCCTATGATCTGATTACCCTTGGTTATGATATGCCTGTCTCTTACCCAAAGTATACTGGTTGTTTAGAAGAAAAAAGATTAAAAGACCCAAAGAAGAAGAGACATTTATCATATATTAACTTTTAAGGAAACATACATCATCGAGGATAGAAATGCTTGAGCTAGCCTGTGATAGGCATTTTAAGACTCTCTAGGCATTTTTTTTTTAAACATCCATGACATATCCTATTTATTCTATAATGCAATATACAAATAGCAGTACATCAAGCTGATGGAAATAAACACTACAAAATAGTATAACTACAAGCAAGATAAGAGGACTATTCAAAAAATATTAGACCTTATTCATAAAAAATACTCGTATTCAGATACAACAATCTTAGACTAATCTCCTTCAAAATAGTCCCCTTGGGCTGCCACACACTTCTTCCAACGGTTCTGCCACTGTCGGAAGCAGCTCCGGAACGCCTCTTTTGAGATTGCTCGCAACTGGTCCGTCGCATTCTGCATGGTGTCTTCTCTTGACTGAAATCTGGTCCCTTTTAGGGGCATTTTTAGCTTGGGGAAAAGCTAGAAGCCACACGGAGCCATGTCGGGAGAGTAGGAAGCCTGAGGAATCACAGGTGTGTTGTGTTTGACAAGGAAACGCCATATCAAATATGAAGAATGGACAGGTGCGTTATCGTGATGGAGTTGCCAGTTGCCCACAGGTCTGGCCGTTTGCATCTCACAGCCTTACAAAGGCGACACAGAACCTCTTGGTAGTACCGCTTGGTGATTTGATGATCCTGCATCCCCAGGGTCCTCACTTGGTCAATGACGATCTCATTTCTGGATGTTGAGGGCCTACCAGAACGTGCTTCACTCTCCACTGATGTGTGGCCATCTCTGAAGTGGTTGTACCACTCCTATATCTGTGTGATATCCATTGCTTCGTCCCCGAAGACCTGTTGAATCTTGCGGATCGTTTCCACTTGGGAATCACCAAGCTTTACACAAAATTTAATGCAGCAGATTGTTCAACTTTTTCTGTCATTTTGTAAAACATGAAAATCGGACAGCGCTCACTTACACTTCCTCACTCATCGGCGGTCTGCTGGCGACTGATAGTTTCTGTAGGCGGGAAAAAATTCAAGCATGCGCATTAGGGTCGCCTTCATACGTGCACCAAACCACGCCACCCTAGCTTTGTTTACGCAAGAAAAATTAAGGTCTGATACTTTTTGAACAGCCCTCGTATACTGCAGGTAGCAAAGAGAGCATGAAAAGATGGCTTTTGTGCCGTTCTAAACCAGCAGTCATCTACTACTACTATTAATTATTACTATAGTGCTACCAGACGGTACTGTACAGTCACAAAGAAGAAAGTCCATGCTCGAAAGAGCTTACAATCTAAACAGAGAAGACAAACAGGATGTCATGGATACAGTTAAGGGGAATGGTTAATCTGCTGGCTGCGTTGGTGGGTAGTGGGAAGTAGGGTTACGGATTGAGGGTCTCCAACCTTTTTCAAGTAAAGGGCCACGGTATGAATACAAGAACGCTCAGAGGGCCACCAAAAGATTTCAAGCTTACACATACTAATTTTGTAAGGTGTTTGGACTGGGCATTAAACATTAACAATTGATACTAATATTGATTCTACAACACTTCAAGGATATGGATATATTTTAAGAACTCACTTTATTTTGGATTGTCAACAGTAGCAAATTTCATAAATAAGACACCTAAGTAACACACAAAAGATTGTTTGCAGTTACTATACTGTATCAAGAGGGCAAAATTGAAATTAACACATTTACAGGATTTGAAGAACCTTTCAGCCTTGAGGGCCTTATTGGAGAACTTCAGAGGCCACAAGTGGGCCTGGGACCACATGTTATGAGACCACTGCTCTTAACTGATGCTTAAAGTGAAATAATACATCAAGAGGAAATGAAGAAAAGGCACACAAGTCAAAATATTTGCCACACCGTCTCTCATTAGTATTATTACACAGTTACAACTAGAATGGAAAACTCTTAAAATGACTGATCCGGCTGTAGTTCTTGCCTATTTACACTATAAACTTATTCAATCTGGTTTGAAGCTCTCTGCTCATTTCACTTATTACATAAATCTAGATACATTAGATAAAATGATAATGTCTTCTTATGCCTTTAGGTGTGCACTATTTATTATTGGGCTTGTTCCAGTTTGTGTGTGTGTGTGCATGCTGTTGCATTACTTATAGCACTTACAACTGCAACCTATATTATGTATGCAGGCAACGTGTATTACATATGCATGCTAATACTGCTTGCCCCAAGTGACACTAGTCCATTAGGACAGTGTTTCTCAACTTCTTCAAGCCAAGTACCCACTAAGCCTAACAAATACCAAGCGAGTGCTCTGCCCAAGCTCCGCCCTGGACCTGCTCAAGCTCCACCCCTGACCCCAACCCCATAATAATAGTACTAATTGTTAACACAATTTCTTCCATCCATTTTTTATTTACACACAATATAATCTTATTAATACATAATAGTAACCACAAAATTTAAAAAACACAACGCACTATATGCAGAGAAAATGTTAATTATAATTTATATTCTGGGTTGTTGTTTTTTTTAAAGAGGTCAAGGTAGATGACTTTAAAATATGCAATCAGTAACAACTACAGAAAAACAGACAAATATAGAGCAAAATATACACAGCAAAACTGACATTTTGATCATTAAATGGAAAATAAAATTATTTTACCTACCTTTGTTGTCTGGTGATTTCATGAGTCTCTGGTTGCATTTCCTTCTGACTGTGAATCCAATATTTCTTTCTTTCTGCCTCCTGTACACTTCCTCTTCTCTGGACCCCATTCCCTTCCCCAACCAACATCTGTCTCTATCTCTCCATGAATTCAACTTTTCTTCCTCTCTCTTCCACCCCTATTGGCAATATGTCTCCCTCTCTCTCTCTCTCTGTCCATCTGCCTTAAGAGATCCAGGCATCTCTCCCACCCCCTCTACTGCTACATCCAACATTTCCCCCGGATCATGTGCAGCATTTTTCACCACATGCCCATTTCTCCTTCTATCAGCCCTCTACAGCACAATGTCACATTTCTCCTTCCATCACTATATCCAACATTCCTCCTCCTTGCATCCCCTTCAATCTGTCCCTCTGTTCCCCCTCTGTCCTCTCATCCTTCTCTCCCCATGCATTTCTACCTCTCTCCTCTCTCTCTATGCCCAATTTTTCTTTCTTCCTTTCCCTCTCATTCACACACTGATGCCTAACAATTCTCCCTTTCTATTCCTTCCTTTCTGTCCCAAGTTAGTGCCCCTTCCCTTCCTTCTGTGTTGAGTTCGTGCCCCCTCCCACTCCCTGCCTTCCAAAGTTAGGATACACGGCAGGGATCCCTGCCTGCCCCGCCCACACACCCCTCTCCCGAAGCCGACCCATCCACAGAAGCTGATCCCTGCCTGCCTCACCCGCCTGCACCCCTCCTCCCAAAGCCAACCCATCCACCGTATCCGATCCCTGCCTGCCCCATCCACACCCCCCTCCTGAAGCTGACCAGACACTCCCACAGAAGCCAACCCTGCCTGCCTCACCTGCACCCTCCCCCATCTCCCAAAGCCGACCCGATCCATCCACAGAAGCCGATCCCTGCCTGCCTCATCCGCCCGCAACCCGCCCCCCCAACACTGACCCTGTTACTTTGTTGGAGCCGGAATCACTCCATCCTCCCCCAGCAGCAACTCCGTGAAGGGACAGCGTGTGCAGCGAATCACACGCTGCATGTGGCTGGCCCACAAGTAGATGTGGTTGGGGGAAGGGGGAGAGGAGACAGAGAATGGTCACGCTTACAGTTGGATGGGGGGGAGGAGGCGTTTTAGTTTCATCCGAAAATATACTGTACTAGCATTTTTGGCTAGTTGAGCCATGCCAAATCCAGATTTCAGGCCGATGCTGGCACAGAAGCTGAAACCAAAATACGATGGCATCTAGACCCAATATGCCATTTACTTTCTACACTGCAGCTGCTTTGGGCCAGCTGGCGAAGCTCCTCGGCTTGCTCCTGTGGAAAAGAATCAGCCAAAGATAATGTATTGTGAGTCAAGACCTCAAATACATGCTCGTTTAGAGCTGGTAGAACTGGATGTGGGTAATGAGCAGAAGCCTGAAAAAATTTCTCCAAAACAAGTTCAAGGTACTGGCCTCTCTGCTTGGACAAGACGAGGCATAAGCCTAGTACTCTTAGCTGTGAGCGGATTCTACCATCAGTGTGGTGGGGAAGCTGGATTCTGTCAAACCCGGGAGTCTTCTGGATATGATACTGAGTATCCCTGTTCTTTGGTGTGACATAAGCACACTCAAGAAATGGGCCGCGGCATGGCAAATGAGGTTTAACGTGGATAAGTGTAAGGTGATGTATGTCGGTAACAAAAATCTTATACACGCCTACAGGATGTCCGGTGCGGTACTTGGAGAGACCTCCCAGGAAACAGACTTGGGACTACTGGTCGACAAGTCAATGAAGCTGTCCGCGCAATGTGCGGCGGCGGCGAAAAGGGCGAACAGAATGCTAGGAATGATTAAGAAGAGGATCACGAACAGATCGGAGAAGGTTATCATGCCGCTGTACCAGGCCAAGGTACGCCCTCACCTGGAGTACTGCGTCCAGCACTGGTCGCCGTACATGAAAAGGAGATGGTACTACTCGAAAGGGTCCAGAGAAGAGTGACTAAAATGATTAAGGGGCTGGAGGAGTTGCCATAGAGAGAGATTAGAGAAACTGGGCCTCTGCTCCCTTGAAAAGGAGACAGAGGGGACATGATTGAAACATTCAAGATAATGAAGGGAATAGACTTAGTAGATAAAGACAGGTTGTTCACCCTCTCCAAGGTAGAGAGAACGAGAGGACGCTTTAAAGTTAAAAGGGGATAGATTCCGTACAAACGTAAGGAAGATCTTCTTCACCCAGAGAGTGGTGGAAAGCTGGAATGCTCTTCTGGAGGCTGTTATAGGGGAAAACACCCTCCAGGGATTCAAGACAAATTTAGACAAGTTCCTGCTAAACCGGAACATATGCAGGTAGGGCTAGATTCAGTTAGGGCACTGGTCTTTGACCTAGGGGACGCTGCGTGAGCAGACTGCTGGGCACGATGGACCGCTGGTCTGACCCAGCAGCGGGATCTCTTAATTCTTCGTCAGTGTGTCTTTTAAGGATAGGGTGCAATGGTTCTATTACCCCTTCCTTAGAAGGAGATTCATAGCCCAAGACTTAAGAACATAAGAAACGCCTTCATCGGATCAGACCGAGGTCCATCTAGTCCGGTGCTCCGCATCTTTTCCCTAGGCTCCTCCTTTGTTTCCAACTTAAACGGGATGACCAAAGCCATCTCCCCCACAAAACCAGTAAAGAAGAGAGAGACTGATAAGGACAGGTCAGATGGGATGCTATATGGACTAATGTGGATCGTCATCTAAGTCCCAAGAGCGGTTCCATTCGTAGTCCTCCTCCAAGTCAGAGTGAGTGAGAGGGACTCGGCCTGCCTCAGAATTATGGAACGATGTCTTTGCTTCCAAGTCTTCTGGGTTCTGATCTGCATTTGGGAACAGAGAGAACAGCCATTAGGGTCATGGTCAGGTTCAAGACACCCGATGCACTAATTGTACAGTCTGTTACCAAGATGACCCAATTACATTGGGTACATCTCTTAAAGCCACTGGGGGTTTTCTTGGACATCACAAAAAGAACTGCATCAAAATTAAATTTCTCAGTGGTGAGCTGAAAAAGGAGTACGCTCAATTTGAGGACAAGGCTCCAGCCCAAAAAGAGGCTTAGTATGATGAAACTGAACGGAAATTTAAAAGTGATGAAAAACTCGAAAAAATAAGGGGATACTTTAAAAAAAAAACCAAGGGGATACTTTTAAAAATGGAAAAAGGTAAAATCAAAAATAAATGAGGCAGCAAACCCGAAAAGAAGGAACCACTTTACATGAGATGACGATAAATGTAAAGAACGCATCTGTTTTGCTCTGCGAATAAAGACAGACTGAGGGACTGTTCGTGTATCAGGCGGGAATGCACCCACATATGGTACAGCTAGAAACTTTTACATTTTAATAAGCTAGCAAGCACCCTGCCTGGGTTCACAATTATGTCACTTGTCCTCTGAAAATAAGACTGATCTCATAAATAAGGAGGATTGATCAAGTCTTACCTCAACATGCATTGCATGGGCCCTAGGTCTACCCTGGGAACTTCTCTTTTCAATGAATGCTAAACCTCCAGAGATCACACCCACCCACTTGACACCTGCTCGCCTGCCTACTCCCAAGTCAGATCAATGCACTGGCTGACACAATGAACAGTCATGTCTTACCTGCAATGTCATCTCCCTTTATTTCCAGAAGTACTGTAAGCAAATGGAGGGAAAGAGAGGGACTGTGATCACTTCAGACCTCATGATCAAGTCCCAATCTGACATAACGTTGTAGGAGACCAAGAGGCAGTTTGGGAAGAGGCTGCAGTGAACGCTTTGCTCCCCTTCTTTCTCTTGCAAAAACTTTGAAAACTGCTGAAGCCAGATAAACACCAAGGAGATGAAGGTAACATCAGCCTCCTTTAAATTGGCATGAAATCAGCTCCGAGTAATTTTCTCTGGCTCCACCTGCTGACAGAGTGACATGGACTGATCTGGTATGGACAATAAGGAGAAATAACCTTAAAAAAAAAGTTAGCAGGATGCTCCATGAGATACTGACTCATAGTCTTGCAATCTATTTCTTAATACACAAACTACTCTCTTTTCATACCGTGCTCTCTCTTTTCCTCTCAACCTCATTATCGCTTGGATTCTCTTCTTCCACCTCGCCTTCCTCCGTCTCATCACCAGAACTATCTTCCTGTCTGTCTAAAAAGAAACAAGAAAACAATCTTCATCTGAGAAAATCTTCTTTATAACAGAAACGCCCACAAGTTAACGCTTTTCTCAGGATTAAAGATTTCCTGTATTGGCTCTTTAAAGGGTCAGATCAATTTCGCATTCTGATTTTTTTTTTCTTTTATGAGCAAAACAGCATTAACATCCAAAATGATTTTAAAAAGGAGCATCGCTAATTTTAAAGTGAAAAAGTGGTAGGGTAGCTATTAGAATGCGTTTATGCTTCACGTATGTATTCTGATATAGATAATCATTTGCTCATTTCTGTATTTATGGCCTGAAGAAGGGTTACCTTTGAAGGTTCATCACAAAATGTATTAAGTTACTCCAAAAAAAAGGTGTCATCTTATTTTTTATTCTCTTTATTTTATTTCTAGTTATTAAAGTAAAAAGAAAATGGTTGCTGGTAAGAGGCTAAGGAGCGCTAGGACTTTTAACGCGTGGAAGAGCGTGCTCTAGACCTTAACACCTGCATTGAGCTGGCGTTAGTTCTAGAAGCGTAGCGCGCGGTAATTTCCTGCGTGCGCTAAAAACGCTAGCGCACCTCAGTAAAAGGAGCCCCAAGTCTGCCTCTTCCATGTAACTACCTACACTCCTGAAGTGCAGATTCAACATAAAGTCCAACTCTGTCCTCACTTTCCCATTCCTAGGAAATGTGTTGTGCTATTCTCTTACCGTGTTTCTCCGATGGTAAGACACTGTCTTATTTTTTTTGGAAGGCCAAAATATGCTCTAGGGCTTATTTTCGGGGGGCTGCCTTATTTACCCGTGAACAAACTCCTGCAGTCTCCGTTAGGGAGGGATGAGGGAAGCTGCCTGTGTTTCCTGGCGCGGAGTCACGTGCGCGCGCTGCAGTCCTGTCACTTCCTCCTCTTCACTTCATGACGAGGCGCGGCACGCAGCCATGGAGGCAAATTCGGTAGACGGAGGGACCACATGGAGTCACCCACCGTACCACCCGATTCGGGTAAGCGCAGGTATCGGTGGGTGGCTTATTTGCGGGGGGGGGGGGGGGTGTGTGCCTTATTTTACAATTTTTTCTAAAAAGGGGGGGCTGTCTTATTTGATGGCCCTGCCTTATCATCGGGGAAACACGGTACCTTTCAACATGAGGAGAAAGATTTGAGAGCAGCCCTTTAGGAGGCGTGAAAATTGGCCTATAGAGATAAGTAGAAACGCTAACCCCCCTGCCTTTTTTAACGAAGCCACACTAGGCTTTTTTTATTGCCAGCCGCGGTAGTACTAGCTCCGACGCTCATAGCAATTCTATGACAGCTATTATCACCGCAGCCGGCAATAAAAAAAGGCTAACATGGCTTCGTAAAAGTAAAAGGGGAGGGGGGGGAGTAAGGTCACCCTCTGCCATATCTCCTTTCTCCTCAGAGAAGCATTAAGGCAGGGGTGTCCAACCTTTTGGCTTCACTGGGCCGCATTGGCTGGAAAAAATGTTTCTGGGGCTGCACAAACGTGCAAATGCTGCAGTAAGACACAGGAGGGAGCTGGCAAGACGGTAAACACCCAGGGGCAGCAAAGGAAAACACTGCATCGCCCTCGACCGGGGCCACCCAAAATACTTCACTGGGCCGCATGTGGCCCTCGGGCCACAGGTTGCATACTCCTGCATTAAAGCATTCTTACCTTAAAGGGAGAAAACCATATTGGATGACAGGTGTGGATAAACCCATTATTTTACAAATACTTTTAATAGTCTTGGCTCATTATGATTGCAAAATTAATATGGTATTTTATATCATCTAAATCTAAAACTTACATTTCATCAGGATTTTAAAATGACACTCTTTTACAAGGGCCAGTACCAATGAAATGGACATATTCTCCTTTTTATTCCCTATTCGTTAAGGGCTTCTGTTTTTCTACACCAAATTGCTTAGATCAAACAGTGTTAATGTTTTCTGAAGCACACATACCTTTCTTTGTTTTTGAGGAGCTGTTTTCTGTACTTTCACGATTTTGGACCTTGTCCTGGTCAGGCATAGAGCTCAAATTTAGAAGGGCACGGGTGGCTGTTACCTTGTCAAGCCAGACCACATTACCTGAAAAGCCACAAGACCACACTTCATTAAATCAAACTGACCTTCTGGTGATCATCATTACGGATGATTATTGGATTTTACGAAAATGGCTTTGAGAGAGCCCCGAAAGACAATACTGATAGATGCCATCATACTTTCAGATATAAAGCACAATAGCAGTAAATCAGCAAGCTTTATTACATTTCATCACTATGCAGTCCTGAAATAACATCTTTCAAAGGCATAAATTTGGGTAAAATAACCCTAAAATACACAATATGAGGAAAAAAATTCTGCCTGCCCAAAATGAATATAGATTCATATTTAAGTATGTACGCTACTGAAGACAGTTTTTCAAAAAGAGATCTTCACATAATTTCACTTGTTAGTCCCTATTCTCTCATTCAGTAGGGTTTAGTCTATTGCATTCCGATCCCCAATATATAAAGGATTTTTGCTGTTGTGCTAAGCTATTCCTCCCTTATGTTTTTGTATAAACCATATTGTTTTTGTTAGATGAATATGTTATTGTTACATGTCTGCTGATAATGACCTGACTTGTATACCGCCCTGATGCTTCTGTAAAAGGCAGTACTGTGGAACCTTGGTTTATGAGCATAAATCGTTCCAGAAGCATGCTCGTAAACCAAATTATTCGTATATTAAAGCGAGTTTCCTCATAGGAAGTAAGGGAAACTCGCTTGATTCGTTCCCACCCACCCCTACCCCCCAAGGCCAGCGGCGCTGCTCCACCCCCCCCCCCCCCCCCACCGAGAACTGGCATCGCTCCGTCACCCCCCTCCCGAACCGGCATCCCCCGCCGGACCAAATAGAAGCCTTACCCCATCTGGCACCAGCACGCAGCCCCAGGACGTGCCGGTGAACAAAGATCCCTCCTGTAGTCTGGGACTTGAGCATCTACGTTCACCAGCACGTCCTGTGGGCTGCGTGCCAGTGACAGATGGGGTAAGGCTTCTGTTCGAGCGTGGGGTGCTGGTTCTCGTGGGGGGGGCCTTCGCAAGATGGGGGGAGCGATGCCAGTTCTCCAGGGGAGGGAGTGCTCGCAAATCGAGACAACACTCGGTTTGTGAGTCACGATTTGCGAGAATGTTTTGCTCGTCTTGCAAACCGCGTTACTCGCAAACTGAGGTTTGGACTGTATATCAAATATCATCCAGATTAAAATGATGCCCTAGGATATATGGACATACAAAGTACATGGAGAGAGTACAACGTAACACTGAATTATTTAAGGAAAACTGAGGAATCATGTACTCAGATCAGTGTAAATATTCTGGTACTTTGACGGTGAAGGGTGCCATTGAAAGATTTCTAAATAAAAAAAATAAAATGTTTGTGTTATTTAAATTGGAATGTCTCTTATTTTTTGCATTGCTGACTGCTCTATTTACTACGGTTTTTATATTTTACAATTAAATGTTCCTTTTGTTCTCCCTTGACTAATTTATATCCAAAGACAACTAAAATAACTTAAGAATGAATGAAGAAATGGTTTGCATTTCCATCACCTAAATCTTGTCATTATACAAGATTTTTTTATCAAACGTTTGCATTCCAGGCTAGTAAAATGAACGCCTGGTGGAGTACTCTAATTCCTCAAGCACAATCTTATCATTCTTATAGAAAAGTATTGAAAACCTATTTGTTTGATAAATTCATATCTTAATCATTTAGTACTGTATTTATGATATGTATTTATATGATTCGCTGACTGTTCAGCTTTTCTTAATGTGAACCGCCTAGAACTCAAGGGTATGGCGGTATACAAAAATAAAGTTAAACAAAACAAAAAAACCTTACAACAGTTGTAGAAGTAAGGTTCAGGCAAAAATTTTGCTTTCATCAGAGTCCTTGAGGCAAAAATAGATTTGCCCGACGTCAGCAATGGCCCTGCTCGTCTCCTCAATCAAAGTCCAATGCATTAGTTGCAAAATCACTCCTCCTACCATAATGACTCATACTCGCAGTACAGGTTAGTGGTCAGATCAATTACCTAGATATTCAAGTTCCAGTCAAATCATAATTGTTCACTGAAGGACTAGAGTTGTAAAAAAAAAAGCTCTCCAGTCACAAGACCTAGAAGCCAAACCTCTGGTGCCAAACCTCCATAATATTGCAAACAGTTTTGTGGCTTTAATTAAATATAATTTAAGTACAAACACTGTACTTTTCAAACAGTGACATTCACTGTAGTGGTGATGGTCAGAGAAATCGGTATATCAAACCTTCTTATATCAAACCGATTCTTAAGAAAGATTAGGTTCTTACCTTAATATCTTCTTTCTTGTAGATGTGGTCTAGTAATCCTGAATGCTAGGGTTAGGCACCTGAACGCACAAGTTGCTTGGAGAATGATATCACTCATCTTTCAACTCCACCTCCTTCCCATTAGGCTTGCTCCTGCCCCTCAGTTTGTACAAAAGCAGTCAAGAACCACTGTAATGGAAGACATCGCTAGGAGGGCAACAGTGAGAACTCCTCAACACTATACTTCTGTCTGCTCTGAAACAAGTACTGTATAACGAAGACCATAGCAGATCCGGTACCGAAAAGGATGTTCTGCTGGATCTGCCGATTTTTTAATGTGCGTTTCTTAAGAGTGGCACAGCGGGTGCAGGTGTCAGCCCGATGCTCTGGACCCAAACACTGTAGGCACCAATTGTGTGGGTCAGTGAGAGAGATCGGGCGTGCACACCGCTGGCACTTCTTAAAGCCCGGTTGAGGGGGCATGAAGGGAAACACGGCCTCCGCAAAATCAAAACCGGAGGCCTGTATGGTGACAACAGGCCCCGCTTGGGCCGGATTCAAAAAAATAGAGAAAACGAGAGATTTTTTTTTTTAATCGAAGAAAAAAAAAAAAAAAGAGAACCCGAAGGGAAAAGGAGAAAAAACAAGAAAATAACGCGAGCGGGAAGGCAAAAAGGATGTTTTCAACGGCCGTTGAAACCACATGCGTCTTCTTCGCTCCGCGGAAACGAAGAAACTGGGGACCACGCACTCCTCCGTCGGGCGGGAAGGCACTCGCGCATGCTCGGTGCGGCCAACTAGAACTTTCTAGTAAAAAGTGTCCATACCGGGGCTCCGTCGGTGACGTCACCCATACGTTAAGAATATCTGCCTGCTGTCCCTGGATAACACCTGTTACGGTAAGTAACTGTGCTTTCCCATGCAAGGAAGGTTGACGATTTTGTAATGTTTAGTGCCAGAATATTCTCTTGTAACCATTGGTTTATTTTTTCCATTTTATGATTAATATTTGTAATTTCCGTTGGATCGTTAGTATCTAAGGGATGTAATAACTGGATATCGTTGGCATATGCAAAAGGTGTAAAGCCAATTGATTGACACAGCTTTAGTAGTGGTGCCAGGAAAATATTGAATAAGAGAGGAGATAAAATGGATCCGGGATTCCATAATTATTAGTGTTGCGTTCAGATATGCTGTTATTGCCGATAACCCTGAAAGCACAGTTAGTAAAATAGGATCTGAACCATTCGAGCACCATTCGAGTGACTCCGATTTTCCCCATAGCCTTACTCACTGTGCCAGGTGGTAATGGTTCAGGCTGCCAGTTGGACTGATGTCAGACTGAACCTCAACCCCAAGAAACTCTCTCTCTCTCTGTGATAGGGGGAGGACCACACAGCTGGCTCACTATTAATCCCAGCCAAGCCAAGAAAGAGCCAAACAGCCTGCACTCAAGCGCCTGATAAATCAGGCCTGCGAGCAGCTATTCGGGGGATGGCCCCTGTGCTCCAAAAATATTAAAGCAGGGTGGCTAGACAGGTGTCCCCGAGGGCTGACCCCGCTAGCAGCAGACTTCCACTGCGCAAATCTGTGCCTTCTCCCAGGCAAAAGAGAAAACCTCTGGACACCGAGTTTCAAACTTAAAATGACAGAAAAAAATAAAATAAAGCCGCAGAGCAGATCAGAAATACATCTGAGCAGCTTGCTTGCAGAAGAAAACTGAAGGATCAGGAGCAAGCTTACTGGGAAGGAAGTGGAATTGAAATATAAGCGATATTCTGCAAGAAATTTGCGGGTTCACAGGCATAACCCTAGCATTCAGGACCTCTAGACTCATTGCACTAGAACTGATATTAGGCTTTAAATTTTTTATCCTGAATCTAAAGTACTTGTAAATAAACTTATATTTACCAGTACTTTAGATCAAGGACAAATATATATAAAGATAAATTTACCATATGTTATAAAGTAAGTTTTTATTTTAAAGATGGAGTTGGTACATTTTTACTGACTCTGACTTCAAAATGGCTTCCAATTCTGAATCCGTAGCCTTGCTTATAAAATTACCCAATCCACAAAAGTATGCATGATAAACACACAGGTACTTTTTAAGCCACTTGGCTGCAAGCTACATCCCCCTCCTTTTTTTTTTTTTTACTAAGCTTCAGCAGAGGTTTCTACCGTGACCTAGAGTGCTAGATGCTCCAATATAAGAACATAAGAATAGCCTTATTGGGTCAGGCCCATGATCCATCAAGCCCAGTAGCCCGTTCTCACGGTGGCCAATCCAAGTCGCTAGAACGTGGCTAAAACCCAAGGTGTAGCAATATTCCATGCGACCGATACAGGGCAAGCAGTGGCTAAGGTGCTCTAACACTCATAGAATCTGAGCATTTAGTGCTCTGGGCCGCGGTAGAAACTTTTACTGCGGTTTAGTAAAAGAGGGCCTATGTTTGGGGGTAGAATGCGGCCATAGTTGTGATTTACACACATATTTTACAAGTGGGCATTTAGTCCTACTCAAGTGCAGGTGTAAAATATCTAGATTCCTTTCAGCCATGATAGGCGCTTTCCTGAGGCAATTTTACGGTGAGAAATTAAGGCCCGGATTCTATAAACGGTGCCACTGTTGGCAGCTGCCTTAAAAGCGGCCGCTGAGCGTGTACTAATCACGCAACAGCGCCTTTTACAGAACTCGGAAAAGGTAGGTGCCGGAAATGGAGGCCGGGATTTCAAAGTCTACATTTCCAGCACCTACTTTTGACGTGAACCACGCCTACAGGGGCGCTTTATGACACCGAACACCACTTGTGGCATTAGCCTCTGTAGTCGCGATTCTTGTACCTGTTTTAAATGCTTTTTTTTCCCCTTTTTTAAACAGCGTTTTCAACTTAAGTTAGGTGCTGTTTATAGAATCCAGGCCTAAATGTCTACATAATAGCTGTCTGCTTGGCCTCCCCATCTAGGGAACCTATTACAACATTATTCTCTAAATATTGCAAAGTATAAAGCAGTGAACGTTTAATGTTACCCAGTCAATGTATCTGTTGTACAGAGATGTTAGCATACACAAAAGCAAAACAAATGTATTTTCCTTTTATTTATTTTTTTTGTTACTTACATGACGTATCATCTACCCACTCAATATGAGCAGGGGGATACTCCTTAAAATAGGCAAATATATCTTGTGTACTCATTTCATCTACTCCGCAAAAATGGATAGTATCCAACCTCACATTTGGGACTGCTGTAAGAGAGAAAAGCCATTAACCAGTGTCCTCGGGTTTAGTCTGCACCTTGTATCTAATAAAAATTTTAAACTTTTTGACATATAAATTTATTGCCTTACTTATATATGTGGCCATTTAAGAACGTTTCAAAACGCTAATCATAAATTCTTAGCGTTTAACAATATAAAATTTAAAATGGGGTCCAGTTAACAAACTTTTAATGACATAACATTACTTACATGGAACAATAGGATGGTGGGGAGAAATACAATTTAAAAGAAAGAGAGAACAATTAAGGATAATAACATAGGGAAAGGGAAAAAATAAATTTTGCATAGGAAATGAATTTTTATGTTGAAAATGAGCTAGAAAAGTTCCATAGACCAATTAACAGTCATATGCGTCTTTAAATAAAAAGCTTTTAAGGCCACTCTTGAATTTATCTAAATTCTGTTCAGACCTTAAATATAATGGTAATGAATTCCATATTGTTGGGACTATCGTTGCAAAAGAAGAGGCCCTTTGGATACTAATAATTTTTAGAGATGGTACATGAAGAAGAAACATAGAAACAGAGTATGAAGGCAGAAATGGGCTGATAGCCCAACAAGTCTGCCCACTCCAGATCCCTCCCTCCCTCAAGCCTACCCACTTAAACAATACGAACCCTCCTCCCTGGGGTATCCATCTTTAGGCATAACTCTGTGGTACCCCCACCTGTTCGTCCCATCGACTCTTGAAGTCGAGCACACTACTGGCCTTGACCACCTGGCGTGGAAGATCATTCCATCGATCAATCACCCGTTCGGTGAAGAAGTATTTCCTGGTGTCACCATGAAATCTTCCCCCTTTAAGTTTTAGCGGATGCCCTCTTATCGCCATGGGACCCTTTAGAAAAAAGATTTCTTCCTCCACATCAATGCGACCCGTGATGTATTTGAATGTTTCTATCATGTCCCCCCTTTCTCTACGCTCCTCGCTGCTCAGACGTTCTTCATATGGGAGATCTTTAAGTCCTGAGACCATCCTAGTGGCCATTCTCTGGATCGACTCCATTCTCTTCACATCCTTTTGATAATGTGGCCTCCAAAACTGGACACAGTACTCCAGGTGAGGTCTCACCATGGCTCTGTATAATGGCAGTATGACTTCAGGCTTTCGGCTGATGTAGCTTCTTCTGATGCAACCCAGCATTTGTCTAGCCTTTGCTGAAGCTTTCTCCACCTGATTGGCAGCTTTCATATCTTCCCAGATGAGAACTCCCAGGTCTCTTTCTGCCGTAGTTCTAATTAAGTTTTTACCGTTCAAGGTGTATGTTCTGCATGGATTTCCGCTGCCAAGGTGCATTACCTTACATTTTTTGGCATTAAAGTTTAATTGCCAAGTACTGGACCATTGTTTCAATAAAAGCAGGTCCTGCTCCATAGTGCTGGGCCTGGTTGCGCTGTCAAGTTCTGTTGCCCTGCCTACAATATTGCATAGTTTAGCGTCATCGGCAAATAATGTAATTTTGCCTCAAAGTCCCTTAGTCAGATCCCCTACAAAGATATTGAATAGCATCGGGCCCAAGACCGAACCCTGTGGCACTCCGCTGGTCACTTTTGACATTTTTGAGGGAATACCGTTTACCATTACTCACTGAAGTCTACCGTGCTGTGAAGCAGATCTTAATGTTCTTGGAGGACCGTGTGGAATCAGCTATTTATGGATAAAAGTGGGTTCCTTGGTTTTCATGGTTTTGAAGGTGATTAAAGCAATTTTGTAACTGATACGGTGATGGATAGGTAGCCAGTGAGCGCTTTTTAACAGTAACGTGATCAAATTTTTTTTTTATTGGTAATAATTTTTATTGTCATATTTTGGATTAATTGTAGACGTCGGATGTCTTTTTGACAGACTCCTTTAAGCAGAGAATTGCAGTAGTCGAGTTTGGAAATTATGAGCGAGTGTATTAAAATATTAAGGGGCTGAGCATCAAGAATGTTGGCTATGGATTTAATCATTCTGAGTTTCCAGAAACAGTTCTTTATAACTGCACTGATTTGAAAATGGTAAGATAATTTGTCGATCAATACCCCAAACATTTTTATAAAAGCCAGAGAAACACTGGCAAGCTAATTCCTTGATAATCCATTTGTAAAACAACATTTCAAGAGATTTGTTGTTTTTTTAAATCAATTCCATAAATGATTTTCAGAGAAACAAAGGAAAAAAAAGACAGACAGACAGACAAGACAGCGGCCAAGGAGAGAGAGAAAAGAAAAAAAAGACAGACAGCTCACACGGTAAGTTTTCATTAAATTTTGTGATCTGTTAAGTCTACATATCTATTCTAGCACCGCTAATCTAACGGGCTTAAAACACTAGTTTAAATAATAAAAGACTCCTCACACATGGACTCTGCGGCCATTTTGAGAGCAAAGCCAGAATGGCAGGAGTATGTTAGGATTGTTCCTGCCCCAACTAAACCCTCAGACCACCCGGGATTGTAAAATAAGCCTGGAGGGGCCTATAGATGAAGAAGGGAGACAAAGAACAGAACACAAATTTTCAGCTTCCACTGTGAATAGTAATTTTTTTCCAGCTGAAACAAAAAACATGGCTGAAAATTATCCTTTCCATGAGGTTTTGGGAGAGGGAGGAAGGGATCTTGGTCTTACTGAGGGTGGGGATGGGGGTGTTTAAAAAAAAAAAGTAAATTTTCTAAAGAAATCTGCTTGGTGAAGCTTGATTTTATATTGGATATGCAAATCTTAGTTACTCATGTTCATTCTTTATTCATTTACTATTAAACCTCTTTTCAATAAAATAACACCTTTCGTCCGTAACTAAAACTGGACAGAAAAAGGATTTTGAGTCTGCTTTGGCACCACAACCAAAACTGAGGGCTCCTTTTACGAAGAAGCGGTAGCGGTTTAACGCACGTAATACCGTGCGCTAAACCGCCGGCCGCCTCCTCTTGAGCAGGCGATAGTTTTTAGGCTAGAGCGGGGGTTAGCGCGTGATGAAAAATCGCGTGCGCTGAAGCTGCTAACGCGGCTTTGTAAAAGGAGCCCCGAAATTCAGTTGGCCTCTAATAAAGGACACCCCAAAGCACAACTTTATACATTAACATGCATTCAGTTCATCAAATGTTTTCATCCGAATCAACAGGCAACAAGGACAACGAGAAAACCCTTTCAGCATCCACAATTAACGCCAATCACTTCTTTCAGCACGATACTGTAAGCATTCGGCAGCCAATGTAATAAATCCACCAATCTTTTCGCCTTACCTTTTTTCATCAGATCTGAATCCAGCATTATGCTCCTTTGTGCAAGGTTTTCATCCGCTCGAAAGTGGAAGCGTTTTGCTCTCTGCTCCTTTTTCTCAATTGCTTCCTAGAGAACACAACATGTTAAATGACAAAAATAAAAAAAAATGGCCGCACTTTATATCACCTCCACACAACGTATCAGACTAAACATTTTCACAAATCCTGCCATTACTATTCTCCTACTCGAGCAACTCCTTAGCCCTTTTATGCTTCATTACCACTTAAAGGATTTTCTTCTAGAGACTGTGGCTCTAGGTGCAATTCTGTCAACTACAAATACAGCAAGCAATGTAGCTTTCTTTTTCCTTCAACAAACAGGACTGAGGGGGAAGATTCTCAAATGTTCGCGGTAAAATCAGACGGGCTGCTATCGCAGCCACTAAGTGGCTTTCTCTCATTATTCCATGCTTTACCCTTGGAAAACAAGTGTGGCACCATAGCCAGGCCAAAACTCAGAGCTGAAAATGTTGTCCCTGCCCACAGAAGCACAAATATCTCCTGCGACAATGGGGATATGCAGGTAGGCCTCTGTGAGGTGCACAGAAGGCAGAAACTCCCTTGGCTGCACTGACGTCAAAGAACGCAGAGAATCCATGCAAAAAATACTGAACCCACAGACAAGCATTTCATTCCTTTAAGGTCCAGAACGGGCCAGAAGGTACAGCCCTTCTTCCAAACCGCGAAATAGATGGAATACCCGCCCCTTCCACAGTCTACCAGTGGAAGCAGCTCCACTGCCCCGAGTGCAAAGCTGCTAAAGACTGAAAGATTCCACTTCCTGGTTTAGGGTCGAGCCACAGGGGGAGACCATGAAGGCCTTAAGCACTGGGCCAGCAAAGTCCAAGGAATACCTTTTCTTCACCACCTCCAGAGCCCACTGATCAGAGCAGCCGCACCACATACCTCCATAGTATGAATGCACAGGCGGCAAGCCTCTTTCAAATGAAAGGAGGTCTGGAATAAGCAGATTTAGGATGAAGGTAAAAGGGGGACAACTTAGGAGTAATCTAAGCAAATCTTTATTTATGGAAAATGGGGTAGATTTATGGAATGGCCTTCTGGTGAAAGGGGTGGAAATGAAGACTAACAATTCAAAAAAGCATGGGACAAGCATAGAGGATAGCTAAAGGAGGATTGTAGAGATGGCATGGATAAGCAGACTAGACAGAATAGAAAATGATAGCAAATAAAGACCAGTGGCCTATCTCAGTCTTTTTCTAAGAGAAAGTCCATCTTTTATTCCAGGCCAAAGACATGGAACATGTTCAGTTACAGAAAAATCAAAGTTTCGCGCGAGGGGGGGGGGCATGCTAGTTTGCGAAGGGGGAGATGTGGAAGCGCACCAGTGGCCTCGGGGGTGGGGGGGGAATGGGTGGTGGAATGAATCAAGCGAGCTTCCCTTAATTTCTATGGGGAAACTTGCTTTCATATATGAGTAAATTGGTTTACGAGCATGCTTCTGGAACGAATTATGCTCGCAAACCAAGGTTCCACTGTATTTATAATTTTGCAGTCATCAGCTCCACTTGGCTGCCTCTTACATCACACCACATTAAATCGCACAAACACCAGCTTACCCACAGACTGCTTAGATGAGGACACTCGTTATCCTTTCTACATAAACAAATCCAACTACTTCTCATACTTTACAACTAAAATGCCTTATATTTATGTAATTGTATTTGCAATTTTCCAGATATTCAAATACCCCCCTCCAAAAAAAAGTACCTACCAGATAGCAGCAGCCACTATTTGGATCCTGTCCATGAATTTTCAATGCACTGCATGATAGTTGATGAAAACCTTTACAGTGCTGGGTGGAATGGGGGCTACCAACTCACCTGTTTGGATAGTCAGTAATATCCAACTGGTATCCAAATAGGTACACAATTTGAGTTAGGACAGCCCTCCTGGCAACGCTGCCTCTTTGGTTAAGGGGCTGGAGGGGACTTGATCGAAACGTTCAAAATACTGAAGAGAATAGACTTAGTAGAGAAAGACAGACTGTTCACCCTCTCCAAGGTAGAGAGAACGAGAGGGCACTCTCTAAAGTTGAAAGGGGATAGATTCCGTACAAACGTAAGGAAGTTGTTCTTCACCCAGAGAGTGGTAGAAACCTGGAACGCACTTCCGGAATCTGTTATAGGGGAAAACACACTTCAGGGTTTCAAAACAAAGTTGGACAAGTTCTTGCTAAACTGGTGAGGCTGGATTCATTTAGAGTACTGGTCTTTTACCCGAGGGCCATCGCGTGAGCGGACTACTGGGCAGGATGGACCACTGGTCTGACCCAGCAGCGGCAATTCTTATGTTCTTATGGTGCTAAGTATACACAGGCCAACTGAACACCGCAGCTAATATTTAAATCAAACCCTAACCACAGTAATTGAATATTGAATCACATGTTTCTCTTTTCCCTAAACGAGATATCATATATAATTTGTGTGTGCTTTGTGCAGTTAGGATGACTGGAGAAAAAAAAAGTCTCTCATGGGCATCACAACAGTAGTAACAGCTTGCTGTCTGTCCTTTGACTGTGTCCTCCACCTCAACGGAGAACATAAGAACATAAGAACATAAGCAGTGCCTCTGCCGGGTCAGACCAGAGGTCCATCCCGCCCAGCAGTCCGCCCCCGCGGCGGCCCAACAGGTCATGACCTGCCTTAATCACCAGAAGGGGCCCCCTTGCCCCCTAGGTTTCTCATCGAAGTCCTATCTTCCCATCAATGTCCTAACCCTCCGGCCTTGCACCTGCACGACCTGGTGAGCTGTCTATACTTATGCAACACCCCTGCACCTCCCTCAATACCCCACGATATTTTATATACAAGTTACACTAAACCAGGGGGTCTCAAAGTCCCTCCTCGAGGGCTGCAATCCAGTCGGGTTTTCAGGATTTCCCCAATGAATATGCATGAGATCTATGTGCATGCACTGCTTTCAATGCATATTCATTGGGGAAATCCTGAACACCCGACTGGATTGCGGCCCTCAAGGAGGGGACTTTGAGATCCCTGCTTAAACCAAACGGCAGTCAAACTGCCCAATTCTTTATTCTCTCACACAGAAATAAACAATTAATAATAATAATTTTATTTTTTATATACCGCCTGACCATGAATGGTTCTAGGCGGTTCACAACAAGTAAAACTGAGCATACAGCGAAGAATACAATTTAAAAACGGAAATACATCAGATAGTAAAACGTGAGAAATGCATAAAATTTTAAAAGACAACAGAATGCATTAGGATACAAATTTATCAAATAGTTGTGTCTTTAATAATTTTCTAAAATAGAAATAAGAAGGCGCTAGTATAATTTTTCCAAACCAAACATTCAATTTAGCAGCCTGAAAAGAGAGAGTTCTTTCAAGAAACCTTTTTATAACAACATAATTTAATAGAAGGGAATGAAAACAAACTCTACGTGTAAACTTATTTGAGTGGTTCAAAGAAAAATGGGAAACAAGGTAGCCAGGTGACAAGCCAAAGATTGATTTATAACAAATACAAGCAAACTTAAACACAACTCTGGCCTCAATCGGCAACCAATGAAGTTTTCGATAATATGGAGTAATATTAACTAGGTTTGTATTTGCTGCACCTTGGTCATATGGCTCAATATTACACCACAAAAAAACACAACAAAGTACTGAAAGATTTCATAGACCAGTGATAGGCAAACTCAGTCAAAGAGCCAAAATCAGCAGTACAACGATTAAGATATTTTTGAGAGCCCTACCCCACGTCTGCTTGCGCCACGTCAACCCGACTGACACCCCGCTCGCCCGCACGTAGTCGAAATCGATTCGTGGCAGAGCCTAGAGAATGACACGGGGAAAATTTGTCTCCGTCCCCGCAAACCATCTGATCCCATCCACACAAGCCTCAAATAGTTTTATACTGAACTTATTATATTAAAGTATAAAAAGAAACAATATTTTGTACAATTGTCAATTTATAAATCAGCATCTTCTCCCCACTCTCTCTTCCCCATTTCCCTTCAGTGTCCTCAGCCCACTCTCTCTCTACTTCCTTTCAGCGCACGCACATAAAAACAAGCAAGCCATTTTATATCATTTTCATTCTATTCATTCATAGAAATTAAAGTCTAAATAATGCCAGTCACATAACAAAACATGATTTTACAAAAATAATTTCCTGCACAGTCAAGCCTGCAAGGATTACTAGAAGTCTTTCTGCAGATCCCCTCCCTCCCCATTACCTTCGTGGCCAGTCAAAATGATCTACCAACAATAAAATTTTTAAAATCACAAAGCACACTGTATGCAGAGAAAATGTTAATTATCATTTATATTCTGCAGGTTTTCAAAGAGGTCAAGGCAGATGACTTAACGTAATGTCACCTCAGTAACAACTATACAAAAATAGACAACTATACAAAAATAGACAAATATACCCCCTCCCTTTTCACTAAACTGTGACAGCAGTTTTTAGCACAGGGAGCTGCATTGAATGCCTTACGCTGCTCTTGATGTTCATAGGCTCCCTGCGCTAAACCGTTATTGCAGTTTAGTAAAAGGAGACCATCACTAAATTGAAAATAAAATCATTTTTCCTACCTTTGTTGTCTGGCAATTCATCAGTCTCTGGTTGCACTTTATTCTTCTGACTGCATCCAATATTTCTTCCCTTCTTCCAGCCTCCTGTATGCTTCCTCTCCTCTAGAACTCATTCTCTCCCCCAAAACTTTTTCTTTCTTTCACCCTGCCCCCTTCTTTCTCTCTCCATGCCCTTTTTCTTTCTGTATGTCTGTCTTTCTCTCTCTCTCTCCATGCCCCCTTTCAGTCTGTCTCCCTTCTTTCTTTCTTTCTTGCTGTCTCCCTGTCCCCCTTCCTTTCTCCCTGCCCCCCTTTCTTTCTCCCTGCCCTCCCCCAAGCCACCGCTGCCGGGGAACAGGCCACTGCCGAATTCTGAGCTCTCCCTGCTTCCCTTCCCCGTAAAGAGGACGCTGAAGCGCCAGGCCAACCATCCTTCCCCATCCGACGTCAATTCTAACTTCGGAGAGGAAGTTCCGGGCCAGCCAGGCAGCGATTGGCTGGCCCAGAACTTCCTCTCTGACGTCAGAATTGATGTCGAGTGGTGAAGGTTGGTCAGCCCGGCGCTTCAGCGTCCTCTTTACGGGGAAGGAAAGCAGGTTGGGCACCGCTGCTCTAGCTAGCTGAGCCGCACTCAAGTGGGTAAAGAGCCGCAGATTTCCGACCACTGGCATAGACCATATGTTCTTGATTTTCTGCCAATGCAGTTCCACTGTGGAAAAATGCCAAAACTTGCTAAATAATTCACCCAGCTCTGATCCAAGCTATTTAATAAGTGCAAAGAGTTTACCACCAGTGAAGTTCACCAGAGGAGCCTTTTGCTCTCTTCATTGCTTTCCCCACCAAGGTCATGAACACTCTCTCAGCATTCAATGCTCCCATCTTACAATGAAGTTAGTGCACTAAAAACTGCCTGCATCCCCCCACCCCAGCACGGCCTCTAAAACAGAGATTCCTTATCTCCTGTAGTCACCCTTGCTTGGCCTATTCTGACATGACAAAGTCGAAAGTACAGAATTGTCCATTTTCAAAGCCAAACTGCTAGACGTCCCCAAAATGTTTTTTCCCCAAAAAAATTGCCTACCTGACATCTAGGCCAACAGAATGTCTAACCCTTAGAACGCCTAACTTTATACCCCATTTTCGACCGCAGAAACATCCAAGTTGAAAATGTCCAAATTCAAACCATTTGGACGTGGGAGTGGCCATCATTGTGTGTCAAAGCAGCTCTTGATTGGCGAGGCCCGACTTTAGTGCAGGAAGAGGCGGTCGGAGCATACCGCCTGTGATTTCCTTCATTCGCTGGCTCTCCTGCCTATCCGGCTGCCCTCTCCCGTCTCCCCTGCTAAAAACCGTATTTGCGCTTTTTCAAGATTCGTGGGGGTTCCTAGAATGTAACCCCCGCGAATATCAGGGGAGTACTGTACTTGGCTTTCAGTTTCATAAAAGGGATGTCCAAATTCTGGTCACAGATTCATGACCCTCCTGAGAGCATACATATTACTCGGAGAAAGAAACCATATTTGTTGTAAAAAAAAAAAAAAAATTGCTTTGTTGATAAACTATAATGATATAGGCAATGACTGATCATAAAACTCAGGATGTCTCTCTATTTCTTGGCAAACAAATGAATCTCTCTCATGTGCACATCTAGGCAAATATACTCTAAAAAGAACAGATCCAAGTTCTCTTACCTTAGACGTAACATCAATTCCTGTTATAAAGGTTCCAGCCTTGTTTTCATATCTTCTGCTCGTGTCCTAACAAGATACCAAAGCATAACATTAATGGAATACTACAGACAAGTTTTGTAACATAACACAAACTTTATTCTTCTATACCGCCATAATCAAAACAATTTTTAGGCGGTTTACACAGAAGAAGCCTGGACGATCAGCGAAATACAAATAGTTAAAAATACAACAATATTCAATGTAAAGTTTTGTTAACAATAGTATCCACATTTAGGAAATGAATTTATCAAACAACCCTGACTTAAGCACCATAAGACAGCATGGCTCCACCAATGCAATTACCCAACCAGGACTGCTGCATACTTGCTTGAAATGCAAGAGTCCTATCCAGATCTGGATACAAAGGCAGGGCCTGAACTTTTATCGCTCAGGTTGGCAGGGGAAAAGGATACAAAGGACATGTTTGGGGGAAAAAAATAGGTTCAATTTATGCTCATTCTAAACCACACTGTCCTTTTTGATCATTTTTTCAAATATGTTTTGCCTACTTGCCATTTGTGTACACACTATCCGCTAGAACTTTAAACAGATAAATCAATTGGACGTGTGTTCATTTGATATGTATACGCATGCGATTTGTTCACAAATGCACATCCCTAGAGGATACCGCACAGACAGCTTTCATAGCACCTTGGTACATGAGGTCTCAGCCATCAGGCCAACGCAACTATATTTATCGTTTGCCTAATGCAATCACATATGCTGTTGTGTTAGTGTTACGTGCCAATTCTCATTGTATCAAATCCAGATGTGCAATATATACCATGATTTAAATGGTGGAATTGAAGTACACGAGCGACCAATTCCCCGCAATTTATAGATAGGCTCCTCATTCCCGGCCGGCCCTGCATTGCTCCTCGAGAGCCGCGAATCCCACGAGAACTTGCGACAGCCTATCGAGGAGTGGTACAGGGCCGGCCGGGAGCATGAAAAGCTCACTCCTGCGTGCCAGCCTGGGTGCACCGTTGGCTGCTACTTTTACAAAGGAAGATTTCAGTGCACACACACTGGACCACCAGGGAAGAGGTGAAGGAGGGAGGGTGGTAATTATTAGTGTTGGCCGGCGCAGGAGATGTGAGGGATCTCTCCTTTCCCAGCCTACCAAGTTAAGGGGATCTCTCCTGTCCTGGCCTACCACTAGGGCAGAGGGAGGGAAGGAGGGAGGTTGGTAATTATTAGTGTCGGCCGGGGCAGGAGACGGGAGGGATCCCTCCTGCCCTGGCCTAAGACAGGCCTGGAGGAAGTCCGGGAGGGTTTCGGGTGGTCACTGGTGGATGACTCAAATATAAACTGGGACCCCCATTTTTGGGCCAATTTTTTGGCCCAAAAATCCCCGTTTATATTTGAGTATATACGGTAGTAATACAGTAAATGATGGCAGATAAAGACCTGAACGGTCCATCCAGTCTGCCCATAAGCTATACTCATTAAAAACTACATGATTAGATTAACTTGACTTTGATATTTCTGGGCCGTAGACTGTAAAGTCTGGTATTGTCCTAGGTTCCAAATGCTGAAGTTGGATTAAATATTAGGGTTCAAAATAGCTTAGTTCCATAGGAAGCTGTGTTTTGTGGCAGTTAGTCAAAGACCATCGCTGGGAAAATAGAAAAAATTGTGACAAATATCCAAGTAATAAAAAAATGAAAGCTAATTGTATAAAACTCAGTTCAGGGACTAATGGAAATGAAAGCCCCAAAAGTACAGAAGCAAATCGGATGACAGCCTAGTGAAAGCACATTCTGTTTACAGCTGAAAAGCCTCAAATTTATGGCAGGAGGGGAAAAAAAATAGTGTTAAAGTGGAACTAATGGCAGATCTATGGCTCTCTCACATGCATGATTCTGAATTTTCAGCAGCGACTATTTTCCTTCAGTTTTTCCTCTTTTCCAGGTACCCTCCCCCCAAAACGAACGCAAAAATGTTACACGCGTAGTAACAATCGCAAAAACAAGTCTAACTGTTCTAGACCAATACACTGCTGCTCCACCAACCTCTATCCGCAACCTCGTCATGTAGAGCAGTGGTTCTCAATCCTGTCCTGGGGACCCCCCAGCCAGACGGGTTTTCAAGATATCCCTAATGAATATGCATGAGAGAGATTTGCGTACATGTCACTTCCATTATATGCAAATTTCTCTCATGCATATTCATTAGGGATATCTTGAAAACCCGACTGGCTGGCGGGTCCCCAGGACAGGGTTGAGAACCATTGATGTAGAGATTCCGGGCGTGCCACAAGAGATTCCAGAAATGTACCTTTTTTTAAAAAAAACCTCTCTCTATAAGTTTACACTAGAAGAGATGACATATACACTTCTCCTTCCATATTCAGCATTCACGGTTTCGAGCTTGCTGGCTCCTCCCCCCAAATTATGTCAGCTTGCACAGAGAAATCGCTGATTCTAAGCGTTTACAGAGAAAATCGCTCATTCCCAGCACTTTCTTCACCGTGTTTTGCCTCTCCTTCAGGAACAGGCCAGGTCTCCCACCATGTTATTCGTGGTTTCACCATATTCACGGTGGTTTTTAATAGAAAACAGCGAATAACGTATGAAAAAGTTATTTGCGGTTTTTCTGTATTTGTGGTTCTGTTAATCCCCTATCACAGCGAATACGGAGGGAGAAGTGTAAATCACGTATGCAAGAGTCTGTCAAAGTTATAAACATCTATGTGCATAAGGATACAACCTCACAGACAAGCATCAGACTTTGACATGATTGGTCCTTGAAAATTACCAGCAAGTCATTTTTATTTTTACTTTTTATGCAATAGTTATCCTAAATTGGGCAACAAAGCAATCAAGGCTTTGTTACCGTTTGGATCTTCTTATCTTTGTGAACTTGAATTTTCAGCTCAGAGAAATTGAAAAAAATAAAAAAAAAAGAGAACAGCAGATAATGGATGATGAAATGCATGTTTACTTGTCGACTATTGAGCTGCATGTTGAATTAATTTGCACTCAAAAACAAGCACATCCATCACATTGACTATCTACTTTAGTTTCACCGTTGTTACAATTACATCAAATACTAATAAACTTAAACTTGAACCTATACGTATCTTAGGGCTCCTTTTATTAAGCTGTGTTAGCGTTTTTAAGCGCACGCATTTTAGCACATGGTAAACCCGCGCTACGCGGCTAGAACGCATTAGCGTCTAGCACACACGGAAATTTAGCACTATTCCGTGCATTAATGCCCTAACGCAGCTTAGTAAAAGGAGCCCTTAAAGAACTTTAAATAAATGACTCTCAAATTTAATTTTTTGCTGGTTTTGCAATTTTATAATTTCCTATAATGTGCTGCAAAAAACATTTGCTCTGTTTAGCGTGCCACAGCTAAAAAAGTTTGAGAAACACTGATGTAAAGCATCTTTAACAGACACATTTTTAAGTTTCTCCTAAAATGATAGTATGAGGGCTCATCTTTTAGTAGTCATGTACTGTGATCCTATTTTTGCCACCTCGAGTAGTGTCAAAGTGGAAGCATTTTGTATCAAGTGTGTCCCTTTCAGCAATGAATTACAATAGTCAAGGTTACTAATGATGATAAGAGCCAGCTCTATGGGTGTTTGAGGACCCACAATATTGAACAAACTTGACTATCTAGGGAGAGAAATTTTCCTGTTGGGTTTAGCACCCCAATAATTCTGAAAGTTGATTCCTATGCTAATGACTGTAGAAAAGATTATGGTACTTAAGGCTTGGTCAATAAAAAGAGATTAACCAAACTGATCATGTGCAACTTGTAGAAACACTTCTTGGATATGTGAAAGACATTGAATCCTTCATAAATTACTGGTCATGATGCATCTTTGTATACACAATAAGGCACTGAAACATTTGATGGATAGCATTCTGCCATACGAACCACAGCGCATGTTGCGCTCGGTGACTCACCATGACCTACATATTCTGACAGTGGTTTAAACAGCTGCGGCTAGCCGTGTCTAGAGCTAGAATATTTTCGTGTGTGGGTCCTCGGGAGTGGAATAAGCTTCCGGGATATTTAATGGAACAAAAAAGTTCTTATAGTGTCACTGTCTGAGTGTGGAGTGTCGCAACGGGAGGTATAGTAAATATTAAATAAATTTGTGTGAGAAGACCTCAGTGTGGATTAAAAAGTCAGATAAACGAATTAATGTTCAATACTTAAACCCGTGTACGGGCAACACCCCTGATCTAGAGCATCCCACCTAAGACTCACAGAAAATAACCGTAAAGTCTCAACATGCCAAACCCTCTTGGAACAAGAGCAGGCAGAATGACAGTGCCAGAGAGCCTCACTCCCACACCTCTTCTAGGGGCAAGTCAAACGCCCAAAACAGGGGTCTCAAACTCCCTCCTTGAGGGGCGCAATCCAGTTGGGTTTTCAGGATTTCCCCAGTGAATATGCATGAGATCTATGTGCATGCACTGCTTTCAATGCATATTCATTGGGGAAATCCTGAAAAGCCGACTGGATTGCGGCCCTCAATGAGGGACTTTGAGATCCTTGGGTGGGACGCTCTAGAATAAATCACAAGTGCCAAAGTCTCTCCTCCAGGGCCACAATCCATTTGGGTTTTCAGGATTTCCCCAATGAATATGCATGAGATCTATGTGCATGCACTGCTTTCATTGGGGAAAGCCTGAAAACCTGACTGGATTGCGGCCTTCGAGGAGGGACTTTGACACCTGTGATCTAGAGCAATGGTTCCCAACCCTGTCCTGGAGGACCTCCAGGCCTGTCACTTCCATTATATGCAAATCTCTCTCTTGCATATTCATTGGAGCTAGCCTGAAAACCCGATTGGCCTGGTGGTCCTCCGGGACAGGGTTGGGAACCATTGCTCTAGATCACAGGTGTCAAAGTCCCTCCTCGAGGGTCGCAATCCAGTCAGGTTTTCAGGATTTCCCCAATGAATAGGCATTGAAAGCAGTTCATGCACATAGATCTCATGCATATTCATTAGGGAAATCCTGAAAACCCGACTGGATTCGGCCCTCAAGGAGACCCCTGAGATAGACTGTCAGCCCACTGGGACCTGTATGTCAACCACTTTGAGTGTGGTTGTGAAGCTAGAAAAAGGCGGTATAAGTTCCAATCCATATCCCCCTATGGTATTTTCTGAGTCCCTGCCCCAAAGAGCTTCTAGCTAGGCACAGTGGGGAAGGGTTTGCCGAATCCTCGGTGAGCAGACGGGAAGAGCTTCACAGGAGGTTGCCCGTCGCACATAGAAACCCGGACCTCTCCCCCCCCCCAACCCCGCGGAGCCGCCCACTCCAGCCCGAGGCTCGCGGCCTAACCTACCGGAATCAAATCCTTAAAGGACCGCCGCACCGGGACGGCCTCCAGCTCGCCCTCCTCCACTTCCATGGGCTCCGGCTCGGTCGTCTCCGACTTCACCGAGATCCGCAAGCCCCGAACGGCCGCCATCGCTCCCGGGCAAGAGGCGGGAGAGACGCTGAGCTCGGTCGGTCCTCCAGTGCCAGCGAGACGCGGAGAAGAGAGCGCGAAGGGCAACTAGAGCGGCGGCAGGGCGAGCCAGGGATTGTGGGAACGGGCGCTGCTGCGCATGCGTGTTCGCGCACGGACGCGGTTTGATTCACGCACGTTGGCACTTAGAGCAGTGGAGGTCCAGCCGGCCAATCGGGTTTTCACGTCCATTATATGTAAATCGCTTCATGCATATTCATTAAGGCTAGCCTGAAAACCCGATTGGACCCTCTAGGACAGGGATCTCAAAGTCCCTCCTTGAGGGCCACAATCCAGTCAGGTTTTCAGGATTTCCCCAATTAATATGCATTGAAAGCAGTGCATGTAGAGAGTTGCGCGGTGACAGAAATCCCACCCATCCCCGCCAAGATCCTCTCTGTCCCCACCCATCCCAACAAGGAATTACCTCAATCCCCGCCCATCCCTATAAAAAGCAGCAATTACTTCTGACAGGATCATCAATTCCACAGTTTCTTTTGTGTTTGTGCTGTTTTCCTTGTGGAATCTCTTTGGTGGAACCCTTTTTTTGTTTTCTGTTCAGGTAATTAACTTATAAACCCCTCTTTTACTAAGGCTGACGTGTCCATTATATTATATGGACGAACCCTGCTTCCAAAGCCTTCCATCCCCGTGGGAGTCCCGTGAGCCAGAGAGGGGTCCCCATGGGAGTCCCGCGGGTTAGGGGGGGATTCCCGCGATCCCCGTTCCCGTGCAGACCTCTAAGTGCATGCACATAGATCTCGTGCATATTCATTGCGGAAATCCTGAAAACCTGACTGGATTCGGCCCTCGAGGAGGGACTTTGGAGACCCCTGGAAGCGAATGTTAAAAACTCAATTGTATGTAGATGCCTTCCTCTGATGCTCTGAGGAATCTGAACTCTGAACAATGCTCTTGAGTCATTAACGATTGATGATATGTAATCCATAGCTCCCTGCTATTTTTAGTGGGTTAAATGTGTGTACTGAAAGTATTGTTAAATGTTCTTTGAATCATTGTGAATGTTTTACGCTGTAAACCGCTTAGTTATAGGCGGTTAAGAATTTTTAGAGATAAATAAATAATAGAGAGACAGCCAATACAGCTGCACCAGAGCCACACAGTAATGGACTCATTCTTTGCCCACTGTTCCCCTTTGACTGCTGACATAAGTGTTTCCCCATCACGCCAAGGACTTAAATTTGCTCCATTCTGCCTCATACCTCACCCTAGCCCAGCTCATAACTTCACCTAACCCTGCCCACTTTAACCAAGTCATCGACCGCTTATGAAGGTGCCCCCAAAGCCCACCAGCAGATTCTATCTCTTTTAGTTACAAGTAGCCTTGGGGCTTCTTATAGCTTAGGAACCCAGGATAAATGCCCTGTTTGCATCCCCCCACCATGTCAGTCCTGCAGTGAGGATCTGCACATAGACCTGGTTCCTTTTGTATTCCTCACAGGCTGCCCTTGAAAGGAATGATAGCAAAATGCCAGCCTTCCTACATTTTATCCAGCTTCTAAATTTGTTTTTGCAAATTTCTGGAAAACAATATATCTAAAAAAAGGTTTCATCTAAATTTATTCAATTAGGATCATTTCTCGGCTCAGGCTACTTTATTTTAATAATTTGGCTTCTGATTGCCCAGAAGAGAGAGCCTTTGAAACAAGCTCATTTTGCAGCAGGACAGAGGTGAAAGTGTAATCCAAGATTCCACTATCTCTTTCCCAGTCTGTGCTTAAGTTATAAATAGGACGGGCGGGTGAGGGGAAAGAGACTGTAGCATGTACTATGTTTGGCCATATTCTCTGCTTAAAGAGGACCTGACAAAGGGAGATTCACTAAGCCCACCAATCAAGACCCAACCACTTAGCGACCCCTTTGCAACCTGGACCTGATTCACTAACCTGCCTCTCGATCCCATTCTGACCCACACATGCAAATGAGGGGAGGGATATTCAAAAGTAGGGAAGGCAGCGATTCACAACACAAAATTCTCGATCCAGCTGGGTTGGCCGATCAACTCAAGAAGCGACTGCTGGGGACCAGTCGCACACCTCTCTGCTGACTCTCCTGCTCCATTGCCGCCCTGCACTCTGCCCTGCTCTCTGCTGCCCCGATCTCACTGGGACAGGAGGGAGAGCAGTGCCTGTTGGCTTCCTGATAATTTGAAATACCTCCTCTTGCCGCTTTAAACCCACGGGCTCGCACTGCAGGGAAGGAGGTTAAGAGGCTGCCACCGCCAGCGGGAAAAGGCTGCCGCCAGCGGAGATAACAGGAGCAGGAGAGTTGGGGCCTGAAAAAATAAAAAAGGACACAAAACACATGCACAGATCATCTGCATATTTATGTGCAGAATTCGTTGGACCTGCCCAGATCGGGCCCAATCCAGGTTGGTGAATGTAGCCCAAAGAGATGGAACGCCATTGTGAGTTCTGTGAGGAAGGAAACAGACTACAACTGCTTTTAGGAAACTATAGTCTTTTCAACCCAATGAATGTCAGAAAGAAATTATGTATAGGGGTCATGATTATGAAAGCCTGTATGGGGGGGGGAAGTAACTCCGCAATCCAATGGTCAAAACTCCAGTACTGTAGGGAACAATTCAGGAAAATTCTGCAAGAAGAGCACAACAAAAATAACTTCCAGTCTCTCCTATTGTCATCTCCTCCATATCCTCAACTTATTGTTCTCCACTGCGATTGTGCCTAATACCTTCAAACATGCTGTAGTTACACTGCTACTCAAAAAATCCTCACTGGACCCTATCTGCCCCTCCAATTCTCAGCCCGATCTCCTTCCTCCCCTTCTTATCCATGCTATTTGAATGTGTTTTTCACTGCCATTTTCTTGACTTTCCTTTGTCTCTAGCTATCCTTGACCCACTTCAAACGGGCTTTCGCCCTCTTCATTCTATGGAAACTGCACTTGCTAGAGAGAGGGATTAGGCTGGCACAAGCAGCAGGTAAGAGCTGGCAAAGATTTGAAGAGATACGGGGGGGGGGAGGGGAAGGGTGCATGAGGAAGGAGAAAAGGAGAGGTATTGGTGCCCCCTAGGGTGATCTACTTGCCCGCTTCCTCTCACTATGCTAATGAGGCCACCATTGGCCCCTGGGCCTTGCATTGAAGAACACTGAACATAAACATAAGAACATAAGAAATGCCTGCACCGATCCACACACGCGGAGGCCCAGCCAGGCCTACTCTGGCGAATACCTTAGTTACTCGTATCCCTCAATGTGTCTTTCAAAAAGATGTGCATCCAACTTGCCCTTAAAATCCTTGAATGGTGGTTTCCTCCACAACCTCTTCCGGGAGAGCGTTCCAGGCGTTCACTACTCGCTGTGTGAAGCAGAACTTTCTGACATTTGTCCTGGCCCTGTCCCCCCCACAGCTTCAGTCCATGACCTCTTGTCCGAGTCACCTTTGACAATGTGAATAAAGTTGTTTCCTGCTCTATTTTGTCGAATCCTTTCAGTATTTTAAAAGTCTCTATCAGATCCCCTCGTAGTCTTCTCTTCTCGAGAGTGAATAATCCTAGTTTTCTGAGGCGATCTTTGTAGCTCAAGTTCTCCATACCTTTTACAAGCTTCGTCGCTCACCTCTGCACCCTCTCCAATAGTATTATATCCTTCTTAATGTATGTTAATAAAACTGTCCTTCTAAGGCAGTGTCTTGCAAACTTTCCGCCCAGCGGCACATTAAATCCAGTGCCCTGGCTGGAAGGCACCCGTACGTGCGCAGATGTCGACGCTATGATATCATGTGCATGCATGATGTCATCGGGTCAATGTGTATGCGCAGAGGCCCATCTAGCTGCGACCCGCTTCAGTGGAGGGATTTGGGACGTATGGGGAGACGAGAGGAGGAGAGTCATCGGCGCTGGCTAACTTCTTACAGGACGTGCCTCTCGCCATGAGAAGCACGTGCTGTAGGCAGTCATCTGACGTGAACGACTCTCCTCGCCAGTGCGTCGCGGCACACCTGAAATCTCAGGAGGCAAACTGGTGTGCCGCCGCACACAATTTGCGATACACTGCTCTAAGGAGTCACCACTTAGTCCAAGCAGTGACTCCCTGATCCATAGCTGGAAAACATTACTGCTTAAAGCTGCATGGCGCATTATTCCCCTGAAGATTTTTTAAAGCATCTGGAATAACTTAAAAAGAGCATCAAAGATTTGTATCCGTACAAAAAAAGAAACTCAAATCTTTTCAACAATCAGTAATAAAATCACAGCCTCCTAATTCAGCCCACAAATAAAAGAGATCCAAGAAATGAAGCCACGAGGGAGTGAATTCAAAGAAATAGATAAAAGGAAAGTTAAAACTGGAAGTTCTCATACTCATTCCCTAAAGTGCTATTATCTACGTATGCACACTATTACATGCTGGGACTACTTAATCCACCCACTTTCCTATTATCCAAAAAGAAATGAAGCTGAGCGGGTTTGCAATATGTATGTGAATTATTGTCCAATTCCACAAGGATAATGAGCTATAATTTATAGTTTGAATCTTTTTTGTTACCTTTGGAAAAATCCAGATTTTCACAGTTATGGAAATGAAGGCACATTATGAGGCCTTTATCTTGGGCAAATCAGTTTCTTGAACGTTATTTGTTAAAACCTCTCTTGGGGTGGATATTATCATTCTATGAAAATTTGACGAATGCAAGTTCAGTTGTAACTCAAATTTTTCCAGGTCCTCCACTTTCCTATGGGCTACTGGCATAGTTTATACCAAATTACTTAGTTTGACCTGTTATTTCTTCGCTCCTTCACATCTAGCCTGATGGAAAAGATTCCTGAGCTTGATTTGCAGAGCAGCTTGAAAAGTCACTAATGAAGAAATAACTTGATTTAGGGTTTCCCAAGACAGTCCAGATCTAGTGGCAGTCTTCTCTAGACAGGGAATGGCCATGGGCTCAATGACCAAATCAGAAGGAGGTGGATTCTTTCTTTACTTACCCTGCTGTAAGCTCTTCTTAATGTTTATACAGGCTCCTATGGCCTCTTTATCCCCTCTTCTGCTCTTCCTCTGTTCTGATGTTCTAACTGCGGTGATTCCCACTCTTGACTCATTACTCAGGTAACTCTTGCAAGATATAGAGGTCCTGGTACCCTAGCTACTGCTTTTCTGTGAGCCTGTTTTGACATCCAGGAAAGGGTTAAGGCATAGACAAGCTAGACCTGTGCCTAGGGCCCGGATGTTTAGAGGGGTCCTCTCAGATATGCTAATTCAGTGACTTCCAAGGTAGACTTTGGCCCTAGAAAGTTATCTGCTGCCAAACAAAGATTTGAAGGAGGGAATCAAGAACCACCACTGCTCCCAGAGGTCTGTTTATCCTGCCCCCCTCCCCTCCAAACTTCTGTGCACTGTTCTCCAGATGGCAACACAAGTTGTCAAGCAGCATAGATGAACTTTCCCTGCTTAGTTTGGAAGAAGCCAAGGAGTAGGGAGCTGATATTAACAGTGGTAAGAGGGAAGATAATTCTGAACAAGCATCTGAACAAGTTTTTGGATCAAGCAGGCACCTTCCCCTTGTTCTCTCCCAAACCATATCTACAGGGTTTTTGGTTTTTTGTTGTTGTTGTTGTTGTTGTTTTTTTTTTTTGGGGGGGGGGGTTGTTTGATTTTTAACCTGTTGCTTCATCCTCTGAAGTTTTCCTGTTGTCAGGTTCTCAGGGATAGGGGAGATTTAAAATGTATACATATTTTGAAGGGAGAGAGGGACAAATAGCTTCTTTGCCCAAGGCCCACCAAAGGATTAATCCTGCTCTGCTGGTTTCAGTGAATAGTCTTAGCTCCTAGCTAACATTCCCTTGGATTTACAGAGCATGTATATTATATGGTCACCAGGGCCTCTTGCACAACTGAACCACCCAACGGTATGAATAAATTGCTATGTGAAGCCATGCATTCAAAACTGATAGTTTCGAGTTTTATTTAAAATTCGATTCAATCGCTTATCAAATTTCTAAGCGAAGTACAAAAAATTAAAAAGGAAACAAATAATTTAAAATATACAGGCAATACAGCAGTATAACCAAATCTCAAAATAGTCAAACATAACACTTAGGGATCCTTTTACGAAGCCGTGTTAGCGGCCTTAGTGTGTGTGACTTTTAATCATGCGCTAACCCCCGCGCCAGCTGAAAAATTATCGCCTGCTCAAGAGTTTAAAACTATCGCCTGCTCAAGAGTTTACAGAATTATATGGCGCAGGACCTGCTTACATTGGAAAGTTGGTCCTCAACATGGCAGCTAGGTTTCAATGCTAAGAAATGTAAGGTCATGCACCTCGGAAGCGGAAATCCATGCAGGACGTACTTCTTGACCGGAAAAACTTTAACTAGGACTTCAGCAGAACGAGATTTAGGAGTAATCATCAGTGCAGACATGAAAACTGCCAATCAAGTGGAGAAGGCTTCATCTAAGGCAAGGCAGATATTGGGTTGTATCAATAGAAGTTTCGTCAGCCGAAAGCCTGAAGTCATAATGCCATTGTATAGGGCCATGGTGAGACCTCATCTGGAGTACTGTGTGCAATTCTGGAGGCCACATTACAGTAAAGATGTGCGCAGAATTGAATCGGTTCAGCGGACAGCCACCAGGATGATCTCGGGGCTCAAGGGTCTCTCGTACGAAGGAAGACTGAACAAATTGCAGCCCTACACTCTCGAGGAACGTAGAGAGAGGGGAGACATGATCGAAACATTTAAGTACCTCACGGGACGTGTCGAAGTGGAAGATGATATTTTCTTTCTCAAGGGGCCCTCGGCCACAAGAGGGCACCCGCTCAAACTCAGGGGCGGAAAATTTCATGGCGACACCAGAAAGTATTTCTTCACAGAGAGAGTGGTTGATCATTGGAACAAGCTTCCAGTGCAGGTGATCGAGGCAGACAGCGTGCCAGACTTTAAGAATAAATGGGATACCCATGTGGGATCCTTACGAAGGTCAAGATAAGGAAATTGGGTCATTAGGGTATAGACAGGGGGTGGGTAAGCAGAGTGGGCAGACTTGATTGGCTGTAGCCCTTTTCTGCCGTCATCTTCTATGTTTCTATGGGTTGGCGCGACCGATAGTTTAGCGCACTTTAAACCATTAACGTAGCTTCATAAAAGGAGCCCTTAAAGTTGTAGCTACTTCAGCCGTATTTTTATTTTTGTTTGGTTGACCTGCATCTGCTGGGATGGGGGAGGAGGGAGTGTCTTTTTTAGTATTAGATTGCTCTTTTCTCATGGGTTTGTTGCGTGTGCAAATTTTTTTTTTCCTCTGGTCTGTTTATGATTACCTTTGCAGCTTGATTTTTTGTATGCATTACAAGGAACGCAATAAATAAAGTCCTATGGTAAAGATAATTTCTCCACATTGTTTTTTGTTCGTTTTTGTCTTGTTATAATTCCATTCAATGTGTAGCTACAGGTGAATTTCACATGGGGGCGCTCTCACACAGCACCAAGAAATGCAGGTCACATTGGATAGGAGCATTCTGAGAACTACTGTATTTACGGGAATATACTATATGGGTGTTATATGGGAAGATACTTATCATTTCTTATGCAGTGCTATGCTGCAAACAGACCCTTTTCTGAAAATTACACTTTGGTTTATTTTTTTTTATTGTTCACATATTTTATTAGTTTTGACACTACACATAAGTATAAAAAACCAGAACATGTACAAGAGTTTAGGAAATTGGAACGACGAATGAGGTGATTAAATTTGCGGATGACACTACACTGTTCAAAGCTGTTAAAACGCATGCGGATTAAGAAAAATTGCAGGCTGACCTTAGGATATTGGACATATGAGCATCCAGATGGCAGACAAAATTTAATGGGGACAAATGCAAAGTGATGCCCATAGGGAAGAATAACCTGAATCGCAGTTACCAGATGCTGGGGTCCACCTTGGGGATTAGCGCCCAAGAAAAGGATCTGGATGTCATCGTAGACAATACAATGAAATCTTCCGCCCAATGGGCGGCGGCGGCCAAAAAAGCAAATAGGATGCTAGGAATTATTTAAAAAGAGATGGTTAACAAGAATAAGAATGTTATAATGCCCCTGTATCGCTCCATGGTGTGACCTCATCTGGAGTATTGCCTTCAATTCTGGTCTCCTTATTTCAAAAAAGATATAGCGGCGCTAGAAAAGGTTCAAAGAAGAGCGACCAAGATGGTAAAGGGGATGGAACTCCTCACGTATGAGGAAAGACTAAAATGGTTAGGGCTCTTCAGCTTGGAAAAGAGACGGGTGAGGGGAGATATGATTGAAGTCTACAAAATCCTGAGTGGAGTAGAACGGGTACAAGTGGATCGATTTTTCACTCCGTTAAAAATTATAGACTAGGGGACACTCAATGAAGTTACAGGGAAATACTTTTAAAACCAATAGGAGGAAATTTTTTTTCACTCAAAGCACAGTTAAGCTCTGGAACGTGTTGCCAGAGGTTGTGGTAAGAGCAGATAGCGTAGCTGGTTTTAAGAAAAGTTTGGACAAGTTCCTGGAGGAAAAGTCCATAGGCTGTTATTGAGAAAGACATGGGAGAAGTCACTGCTTGCCCTGTTTTCGGTAGCATGGAATATTGCTACACCTTGGGTTTTGGCCAGGTACTAGGAACCTGGATTAGCCACTGTGAGAGCGGGCTACTGGGCTTGATGGGCCATTAGTCTGACCCAGTAAGGCTGTTTTTATGTTCTTATATCAGTGAATTGAAGATATTGTTCAACTCAGTAGCATAGCCATGGAGGGTGGGAGGGCTCAGGGGCCAGGCTCTCCCACTTTGGGTTCAGGACCCCTCCAAAATTATGGCACCAAATACATGGCTGCCCACCAGTCAAAGAGATTCACAGCTGGAGCCCCTGTTTATGCTATCTGAGCAGCAGGAAGGAGGCGGAGTGCTCCAGCCACCGATGCTGGCACTTTCATGCATGCTTAGATCATACTTACTTTTCTAGGTGTTTGGGAAGTGAAACTGCTGGGTCAGAGATACACTTTGTTCCATAAAGAGGAGAAGAACCAGTACTGTAGGCTACTTAATTCGGGAAGCTGGACTCAGATCTCACACCTGCTTAGCATCACCCCAGGTACAGTGTGGAAGTAGCCTTTTTCTACCAATCTGACCTAAACAAGCCAGCAGGATCTCTGAACTCTCAAGGAAGGGTGACAAAAGAAAAGGAGGGATTCTTGGAGATCACTTCATACCTAAAATAGAGTTGCACAGGGACATACAGTAAATCCCACCCATTCCCGCCAGAATTCCGCCCATCCCTGCCTGTTCCTACCCGAATCTCCTCCGTCCTCACCCATCCCCGGTGAGGAATCCTCTCCATCCCCCAATAAAAATTACCTATCCCTATAAAAAGCAGGAATTACTTCTGACAATTTTAATGGAGTTTTACAGAAAATTCCAAACATTGAAACAAAGTTTCTGGCATTTCTGTGGGAACTCTGGAGAACCAGTGTCCATCCCCGTGGGAGTCCCGTGGACCTAGGGGGATCCCCACAGGAGTCCCGTGGACCTGAAGGAATTCCCATGGGACCCTCAGGATTCCCATAATCCCCATTCCCGTGCAGACCTGTAACCTAAATTGAGGACAGGAAAGAGCTGCTACGGGAATTTGCAATTAAGTTAGACACCCTTGTCTAAATGCCCTATTATAAAACTATGGGCTCCTTTTATGAAGCCGCATTAGCGGCTTCAGCACGCATGACTTTTAATCACGCTATTACGTGCGTTAAACCGCTAACGCGGCTTCATAAAAGGAGCCCTATATGAAATCAGAGGAGACCACTGTTCAGTGTTCAAAATAATTGATCCTTAGATATACAAATAATGTAGGACACTGTGAAACTCTATGGTGCACTGCGTTATCAAAACAGAGGAGAAAAGACCTCAAAGAACCCTCGGAGTCCAGTCAACAGAAGACGCCAATTTTCCTAAATCTAAGTCGTCCTTAGAAGGACGGTTTAAGTTTCAAAACCATCAAGGAATAAAAATGTCTTTAACTTCGCCTGAAAATTGGCAAGAGTTGTTATTTTATGTAAGTGATTTGGGATACTTTTCCAAAGAGAGGGGGGCACAAACGGAGAAAATTGTGGTCTTCATTGTACTGATATATTTCAATGAGGGAATGGTAAGAAGATGTGAGCTGTAGATCTTAATGTCCTAGTTTGATTGTATGGAATAAGTAAGTTTTTTTTTTTAATAAATTCAGGCTGGTTATTTGCTCGGGTTTTAAAGGTAAGTAAAAGAATTTTGTAGGTGATCCTATGGTCTATTGGTAATGGTAACCAATGAGCTTTCTGAAGCTAAGGGGGGACAAGTTCAGGACAAATATCAGGAAGTTCTGCTTCACGCAATGAGTGGTGGACACCTGGAATTCTCTCCCTGAAGAGGTAATTGCGGAATCCACCGTTCTAGGTTTTAAGGGTAAGTTAGATGTACATCTCCTTATGAGTGGCATAAAGTGACATGGGTAAGGGTAAGCTAGAAGCTTTATGAGAAGCTTAGAGTGATATGGGGACCAAAACTATGCCAAGGTACACCTGGCGGGGCCTCCGCGTGTGCGGATCGCCGGACTTGTTGGACCTAGGGTATGGCACTTCTTATGTTCTGTGTGTGCTGTCTCCATACACCTCTTCTAAAATCATTACAATATATGGAAGCATCTTCCTAGAAACTGGCCCTGGGAAACAAAAGAAGACAGAAATAAACCTACAATAATACTATCCAAATATTCAATACTGTAAACGCTTTCCAAAAGCATCAATCTGGTATTATAACTATGGCAAAGCCAACCTATAAACTAGAATAACCAGGGTAAATTATAACCAATAAACTGTATATTAGTATTAGACCCTAAATATGTGTCGTTAGAAAAAACTTGTATCAGAAACATGTACTGAACATAAGAACATAAGATTTGCCGCTGCTGGGTCAGACCAGTGGTTCATCGTGCCCAGTAGTCCGCTCACGCCCTATTTGAGTCTAGCCTTATCTGCGTAGGTTCTATTCCAGTAGGAACTTATCCAACCTTGTCTTGAATCCCCGGAGGGTGTTTTCCCCTATAACAGCCTCCGGAAGAGCGTTCCAGATTTCTACCACTCTCTGGGTGAAGAAGAACTTCCTTACGCTTGTACGGAATCTATTCCCTTTTAACTTTAGCGAGTGCCCTCTCGTTTCTCTTCACCTTGGCTAATCTAGTGTAAATTGTAACCTGTTAACTATACACCAAGTATGTTAAACCTGTAACCCGTTCTGGGCTCTTTGGGGACAACGGAATAGAAATCGAAATAAATCAACTTGCATGTGGCCGGGTACTGCTTCTACTGGGACATTTGGATGAAAACATGGAAGATCTGTCTCGCAGAGCACCTGGTACATCATTGCACTTTTGGACTGATTGCAGAGCAGCCCGGACTCGTGAACTTCCTGCTCTTGGGACCTGGGTATGTGCAAATCAGTTGATATAATTTTCATTTCAATAATGCCGCAGTAACTTCATAACAATAAAGCTCTGTGTAAGCCTGGCTGTTAGCTGCCAGATAAGAAGTTCCCCAGAGAGTAAACTCCCTCAGCTTCATCTCTGGCATGTTAAACTCTCCAGGGTCCTTATCTGTGTGATACCAGCCTGCTATGTCAGGCTTTATGGAACAGATAGGAGCACCCGTTTTAGGTACTGCGGCTTTAAAATAATCTAACATAACAAGACCTTTTGTATGGAGTTTCTGCTCTGTTTCACCAGGGTCTTGTTTTCACAGGTGGCAAATCTCATCCGTGAGCAGTCTGTGTTCATGGCCTTTTCTAGCCTAATTATTAAATGATAATTCTTCCTTTGAAATGACTGCAAGCGTACAGGGTATGTCTCGGTGGTTCTCGCCTGCCAGCACTCTGATATCAGAGGCACTCTGAGCTGACAGCTCCATTAGGTGTAGCTGCAATGTCCCACTTTGTACTGCAAAGCAAACCTTTTCTTTTTCCCCCCAGCCTTTGTGTAGGGGTGGGGCACAGGCTGTAATGCTTCTTGGCTGTCAGCGAGTCTCGAGAGGAGTGCCATTTGCAGGATGGTTGGGGTTAGTAGGTTATAATTAGATAGTGAGTCCACTGGGACAGATAGGGAAAATACTTGAGTATTTATTGATTTATTTTAAGAATTTCTATACCGTTTAAAACCTAAACAGTTTACAGATCAGTGGTTCCCAACCCTGTCCTGGAGGACCACCAGGCCAGTCGGGTTTTCAGGATAGCTCTAATGAATATGCATGAGAGAGATCTGCATATAATGGAGGTATCAGGATCTCCCCAGGATCTGTTCATTAATGTTTTTATCTTGTCTTATAATATTATGTATGTAACATCATGTAAACCAGGGATCTCAAAGTCCCTCCTCGAGGGCCGCAATCCAGTCGGGTTTTCAGGATTTCCCAAATGAATATGCATTGAAAGCAATGCATCCACATAGATCTCATGCATATTCATTAGGGCTATCCTGAAAACCTGACTGGCCTAGTGGTCCTCCAGGACAGGGTTGGGAACCACTGCTCTAGATCACAGGTGTCAAAGTCCCTCCTCGAGGGCCGTAATCCAGTCGGGTTTTCAGGATTTCCCCCATGAATATGCATGAGATCTATGTGCATGCGCTGCTTTCAATGCATATTCACTGGGGAAATCCTGAAAACTCCACTGGATTGCGGCCCTCGAGGAAGGACTTTGAGATCCCTGGGCGGGACGCTCTAGAATAATCACAAGTGTCAAAGTCTCTCCTCCAGGACCGTAATCCAGTGGGGTTTGCAGGATTTCCCCAATGAATATGCAGGAGATCTATGTGCATGCGCTGCTTTCAATGCATATTCATTGGGGAAATCCTGAAAACCCGACTGGATTACGGCCCTCGAGGAGGGACTTTGAGATCCCTGGTTTACATGATGTTACATACATAATATTATAAGACAAGATAAAAACATTAATGAACAGATCCTGGGGAGATCAGCAATAAAAATCAAAACAAGAGGCTATACAAACAATTGCAGAGAGATTCTCAGAAACCATCAATCATGACGAATCAATTTCTAGAAAATTACTATTCACTTAGGATACGCAGTACTGTATATGAAAAAATATATACATCAATAAATATTTTCACATGTAGGCATTCTATTATTAACTAGCTGATTATCCGGCGTCGCCCAGGTATTCATTTATCCCAATCTTCCGGTATCGATAGACTTGTATGTGGTAAAATGGGAAGCATTTGATTGTTTATTTCGTGGACAGCTTCATTTTCAGCAGCAAGAATATGCATTCACGTCTGAATTTGTTGGGACTTCACACAGCTGAGCGGTAACCTGAGAGCTGCTAAATCACGGCCAGTTCTGCAGTGCCCTAGCCGTTGTCTAGGATCAGGCCTAGAAAATAAAAGTCACTGTAAAAACGAGAGCTTCAGGTTGTTTACGCAAGGCAGTTTGATGCCTCAGCGTCGACACCTGCTCAGTTCACTGGTTAAGCTCTTTTTGTTACCCGTTCAGGTACTGGAGGTGCCCTAAGGATCTTGCATGATATTTTTAGGGGGCAGCAAGCTGGCATCACTGCGAGAATGAACATTACTCTGTTAGAAAAGACTCGGCCTGACCTTTTCAGTTCTGTTGCTGTATTGGTCACCGCAAGTTCGGGGACAAGGCCATTCACCGCCCCGTGGAGAGGTGAATGGTAGCACGGGGCGGTGAACAATCTTGAACGCGCGGTGACCGAGCGTTCGAACCGGCAGCCCACTCTCTCCCGCCGGCCGTCCATATATCTCCCTCCCTCCTTTTCCCTTACCTTTTCTTCTTAAAATGGCGATTTCTATAAGGCTAAGAGCTGTTTTACAGCCGGAGCCTTGAAGTCGCGTTGCGTTGCCTGCTGGTAAAAGTCTCCTCTGACACAACTTCTTGTTTCCGGTTGCATCGGAAGAGACTTCTAGCAGGCATCCCGACGCGACTTCAAGGCTCCGGCTGTAATACAGCTCGTAGCCTTATAGAAATCGCCATTTTAAGAAGAAAAGGTAAGGAAAAAGGAGGGAAATGCACGGCTGGCTGGCGGGAGGGAGCTGCTGGACCGCATGAAGGGTGCTGGGGGTGGGGGGATGGAGAGGAGAAGACGCTGAAGACGGGGCCGGGGCGGTGAAAGAGGAAGCGGGGCGGTGACGGGGCGGTGAAGAGGACGGCAGAGACGGGGACGGGGGGTGAAAGGGACAGCGGGGACGGGGTGGTGCAGAGGATGGTGGTCCAGGGACGGGGCGGTGATGGGGACAGAATTTTTTCCTGTGTCATTCTCTACCCTGCAGTTTCATCGAATGTCCCCTAGTCTTTGTAATTTTTGACGGAGTGAAAAAAATTCGATCCACTTGAACCCGTTCTACTCCACTCAGGATTTTGTAGACTTCAGTCATATCTCCCCGCAGCCGTCTCTTTTCCAAGTTGAAGAGCCCTAACCTAGGAAACATCAGGCAGCATTTTATCTGCTCATCTCAAGATATGTGCTCGCGCCTAAGGTTCGCAGGACGGTAATTGTGTATCCACTTGCAGCTTGTGCCTGCGCGCATCGTCCTGGTGCCCACATGAGAATTACCACCCTATCTTCAAATAGTGCATGCTATTAATGGTCTTCATTTTGAAACAAAAACGAAAAGAAAACCCCCTCAAAAAGACATAAAACTAGCAACTAGCAATCAGTATAGTATTCAATTATGAATAAGTGACATAGTCATTTGTGTCACCTGACACCTTCAATGCCTTCCTTCACAGTATTTCTCTGCCTCAGATCACTGCATCAGGAGTATAAACGTGCCTTCAGAAAAGGGCAAGGGCTTTCTGGACCATCCCTTCCCCCTTCACACTACTCTTGATGTTTAGTTGGCCTAGCATTTTACTCTTGCTGCTTTGTACTTACAAGATTCCTTATTAACAAAGGATTTTCCCCTCTGTTTAGATCCCCTCCCTTCACCCAAGATCCTTAATCTAGTCATTGTAGAGATGGTCCTGGGCTGGGGGCTAGGTATCGCTGCTTTTTCTAGAAATTTGCAATCTTGAACCCTGAATCTGGCCACTGGGATCCCGACAATTGGTAGGAATGAAATGTCTCCTTGAAAAGATCCTGTTGGGTATGTTGGGTATGACATAGAAACATAATGGCAGATAAAGGCCAAATGGTCCAGCCACTGTCTCCTCCTCTCCCTATTGGCTAAGGCTCTTTACACCTGCATTGTGATGTCATACAACTTTATGGTTATAGAAATATAGCAACATGATGGCAGGTAAAGGGCAAATGGCCCATCTAGTCTGCCCATCCGCAGTAATCATTATCTCTTTTTCTCTCTGAGAGATCCCACGTGCCTATCCTAGGCCCTCTTGAATTAAGACACATTCTCTGTCTCCACCACCTTTTCTGGGAGACTGTTCCATGCATCTACCACCCTCTCTGTAAAAAAAAGTATTTCCTTAGATTATCCAGGAGCCTATCGCCTCTTAACTTCATCCTATGCCCTCTCATTGCAGAGCTTCCTTTCAAATGAAAGAGACTCGCCTCATGCGCATTTACATTATGTAGGTATTTGAACGTCTCTTATCATATTTCCCCTCTCCCTATTGGCTAAGGCTCTTAACATTTGCATCTCCTCTTCCTATAGGCTAAGGCTCTTTACAGCTGCATTGTGAGGTCATAGAGCTGCCCATCCGAGGTAACCATTATCTCTTTCTCTCTCTGAGAGATCCCACGTGCCTATCCCAGGACCTCTTGAATTCAGACACAGTCTCTGTCTCCAGCACCTCTTCCACGCATCTACCACCCTTTCTGTAAAAAAGTATTTCCTTAGATTACTCCTGAGCCTCTTAACTTCATCCTATGGCCTCTCATTGCAGAGTTTCCTTTCAAATGAAAGAGACTCGACTCGTGCGCATTTACATTACGTAGGTATTTAAACATCTCTATCATATCTCCCCTCTCCCCGCCTTTCCTCCAAACATGTCCATATTTTTAGAACCTGGGAACATTACTAAATGCTGGTCTAGGTTCTTCTCACTTTACATGAGAGGGCCGAGACCATTACAACCACTTTCCCCATGGCTTACAAAGCTTTAGCTTCAACCTTTTTTTGACTGAAAGAAGATGCGGCATGAGATTGCACACAAGAATAATCCTGGAGCCCACTCCAGTGTCCACTTGGGGTGTATCTCAGCCATCGCAGTAGTGCACAGAGCCTTCCATCAAGGTATCAGCTAGAGCAGGGGTCTCAAAGTCCCTCCTTGAGGGCCGCAATCCAGTCAGGTTTTCCCCAATGAATATGCATTGAAAGCAGTGCATGCACATAGATCTCATGCAGATTCAGTGGGGAAATCCTGAAAACCCGACAGGATTGCGGCCCTCAAGGAGGGACTTTGAGACCCCTGAGCTAGAGAATGACACAGGGACAACTTTTTCTCCATCCCTGCAGGAACTCAATTTCCCCGTCAGCTCTGCCTTAACCGCACAAGCCTTGAACACTTATGATTTTAAAGTGTTTGAGGCTTGTGTAGATGAGGACGGAGCAGAGGTGGGAAAATGTGTTCCCGCGGGGAAAAATTTGTCCCCGTGTCATTCTCTAGAACCAGCTGTACCCTGGGTTGCATTACACCACTAGCAGGTGCAAAGAAAACCAATCTCATCTTGCAAGGTCCCCACCAAGATCTTTCTCTAGCATGACTCATAAAATCTTTCAGTTTGCTTTTACAAGATGGCCCCCCCAAACAAAAATGCCTATAGTTTTTCTTTCTTTAAATTGATCTATCTAATCTTGCTTTCCAACACACAATAAGTGGTTTTGTCTTGTATTTCTAATAACTCCCTTCCAAATGTCAAAGCAAAGAACATCCTAAATCATTTTAGACTAAAACACAGTATGTTCTTGGTAAAAGTATAAATATTTATTACAAAGCGTGTTCTTTGGTTTTATTCATTTCAGAGTATGAATCACAGTTTCCTAGATTCTTGACACAATTCCTCCTTCTGGTCTGCATGCTGGAGTGTTGGGTAACAAAGTGGTCTTTAATCAGTGAATGGTGATTTCAGCTTTCCTTCCATTAGCAGACCAATTTTTGTTATCTGGCTTATACTCTCTGCTCTTTAATTAATCGCTTATCATTTTTACTAAGCGATGTACAATACAAAATGGTAAAAACAAATTTAAAACAATGTACAAAAACCGAGGACTGATGAAACAAGAAATGATAGGGTACGGGGTTGAACTACAATAAAGTCAAGCAAAGGAGTGAAGGGAAAAAACAAAAGGGAGGGGGATTTCCTTTCTGGATAGCATTTCTATAGAGAGACCATTTCCTTGAAGGACTGAGATCAATGCTCGAAAGCATCTTTAAATAAGAAGCATTTCAAAGCTCCCTTGAATTTATCCATGTTTATTTCCTCTCTGATATGATTAGGCAAAGAGTTCCAAATAAGCGGAGCAGTAACTGGAACATAGTTGTGTGTCGAGTACTGACCATCTTAAGGAATGGGACAAAGAAAAGATGTTGTGCAGAAGATCTAAGGACTCTATAAAGGACGGTTCCCATGTTTTATACATTTTAAATGTAATTAATGCAATTTTATAAGATATTCTGGGCTTTTTAAGTAAAGGGGGGGTCACATGATTGTATTTTTTTTTTTTTTTTAATTTGTGATCATCTTAATGGCTGCTTTCTGAATCACTTGTAGACGCCTAATTTCCTTTTGCAGCATTCCGTTGTAGAGGGAGTTGCAATAGTCAATTTTGGATATACACTGTTCCTTTGCTGCATCACTGATGACATCATCAGAAACGCGGCAGAGGAACGGCCCAGGCCGCGAAGGAGCCTGTCTACATTGCTGCTGCCGCTGCCGGTTTGTTATACGGTATATGCCACTCATAAGGAGATGTACATCTAACTTACCCTTAAATCCTAGAATGGTGGATTCCGCAATTACCTCTTCTGGGAGAGCATTCCAGGTGTCCACCACTCGTTGTGTGAAGCAGAACTTCCTGATATTTGTCTTGAACTTGTCCCCCCTTAGCTTCAGCCCATGTCCTCTTGTCCGTGCCACATTGGACATTGTAAATAACGTTTTTTCCTGCTCTATTTTGTCGATTCCTTTCAGTATTTTGAATGTCTCGATCATATCCCCTCGTAGTCTCCTTTTCTCAAGGGAGAACAACCCCAATCTCTTAAGTCTTTCCTCGTAATCCAGGTTCTCCATACCTTTCACCAGCTTTGTTGCTCATCTCTGCACCCTCTCTAGCAGTATGATATCCTTCTTTAGGTATGGAGACCAATGCTGGACGCAGTATTCCAAGTGTGGTCTGACCATCGCTCTATAAAGCGGCATTATGACTTTCTCCGATCTACTCGTGAATACAGAATCATGCAAAGCAATTCTTTCATTATTAGCATAAACTATGGAGGCACATGGCTTTCTGAACCAAATTTCACAAAAATGCTAAATGCTAACGCATTCATTATATTCTACGGACGCGCTAATATTTAGCGAGCGTTAAATCGGCTAGCACGCCTTAGTAAAAGAGGAGGATATTGAATTGTAACTTTTGGGGGGGGAAATTTGGGGCTCCTTATACAAAGGCGCGTTAGCGGTTTACCACGCGTAAAAGTGCGCAGTAAACCACTGGCCGCGCAAGCCGCTACCGCCTCCTCTTGAGCAGGCGGTAGTTTTTGGCCAGCGCGGGGGTTAGCGTGTGATGAAAAGTTGCACACGTTAACCCCGCTAGTGCGGCCTTGTTAAAGGAGCCCTAAGGCACGCTAGCTGATTTAGCGCATGCTAAATGCTAATGCCTCCATTATATTCTACGAACGCGCTAATATTTAGCATGCGTTAAATCGGCTAGCGCGTCTTAGGGCTCCATTTACAAAGCCGCGCTAGCGTTTTTAGTGCATGCTAGCCGAAAAATTACCACCTGTTTAAGGGGAGGAAGTCCGACGCAGGCGGGGATCGTGAGAGGAGCCACCGCCGCGTCTTTCAACTTAAAAATACAATACGGCAAGGCGAGCAGGGAGCAGGCCAGACCGAACAACAGGACGAAAAACAACCCTAAACAGAAGCCATTTCATGCAATACCTTGAGATTCAGCATCACTCTAGCCCCTACCAGCAGCCAATATCTAATATAATAAAACGGTAGCCGCGCATGCGCACTCCTACCTGCGGGGGCCTATAGCGCACGGAAAACGGAACACGCAGGAGGGAGTGCGCATGCGCGGCTAGCGTATTATTATATTATATTATAATTCATACATTACATTACATTAGTGATTTCTATTCCGCCATTACCTTACGGTTCAAGGCGGATTACACAAGAATTGTCTTGATGCTACGAAATACATTCGGTGGATTACATGAGAATTGTCATGATACTAGTAAATGCCTAATGAGTGGTTTGAATATTTTTGATTTGTTGTGAGTGAAGCTTGGGGCGGGTCTGGTTCTGTTATAAAGGTTTAATGTACTTTTTGAAGAGTAGGGTTTTTGTTTCTTTTTTGAAGGTTTTGTAGTCTGTGGTCAAGGATAGCAGATTGGTGAGTTGTCTGTCCAGTTTTGCTGCTCTGGTGGCTACTAGGTTGTCGCACATTCTTCTTCGTTTGACATTTTTGGTAGGTGGGTGAGTGAATAGTGTGTGGGTTCTCCTGTGTCTGGTTGAGGTAGTTTTGAGTTAGTCGGTTGTTCCAATAGGTTGGGCTGTCTCCGTTTATAGCTTTAAATAGTAGACAATGGAATTTGAAGTGTACTCTTGCTTGTATTGGGAGCCAGTGTGAGTCATGGTATGCTTCTGTGATGTGGTCGTATTTTTTTAGCGAGTAGATAAGTCTTAGGGCTGTGTTTTGTATTTTTTGTAATTGTTTTATCATAGTTGCTGGGCAGGAGAGATATAGTATATTGCAGTAGTCTATTAAGCCTAGGATTAGAGATTGTACCAAAAGTCGGAATTGTTTTCTGTCAAAGAATTTTCAAACTTGTCTTAGGTTTCTCATAGTTGCGAATGATGTTTTTCTTATTTTGTTGATTTGTGGTTGCATACAGTATTCTAAAGTAATATGAGTCCACATCAAGGGAGAGAAAGAGGTCATTTTTAAACATACATAACCAATAGGAAAAAAGAAAAAAGCCTGTAAATTTCTTATTTTAAGTTTTAGTTTGAACACCCGTCTCTCTATCTATCAGGAATCGATTCAACTAATCAGGTTCGAAAAAGGCATATAACATATTTAAATAAGTAACCATGCATTTAGCGGGAAATTTTAAGAAAAAGCTTGCTCCCAATGATAATACTCGAGATTTGTATTGAAGAAATTGTTTCCGCTCTACAAACGTAGCTCTACAAACATCTGGAATTACCTCAGAAGTTAGTAGATTATAACTTACGAAGGGTTGCTGAAAAATTCTCATCCAAGCAACCAACTTCCTAAATTCTGAGTGTTATCTTGCCACTGTGGCTGAAAAGAGTGTGATCCTATTTTCTTAAATGCCAATGTGAAGACACAAAATTTGACCTTGTTTCAGATCATCGACTGAACCACGCCCACGTCATTCTCTTCTGGGTTGGGCTGAGATGTTTCCAGCACCCCCTCGTACATCATGATGTCCAATCAAAGCCTCAGGTTTTTAAAATATTTCCTTACGTTTTCAATTCCTGTAATAAGGCGACAGAAAGTGTAAAATGTTGGTCTACGAGTGATCAAAATAAGGCATTACCAAAGGAACGATATATCCTCCTCCCCCGCCCTTTATTCTTCCTCTTAAAATTGGAATCCTGAACACCATGTTAAAAGTTGACTGGCTTGCTGAGGTGGCTTTTGAAAGGAGATCATCCAAGTGGACATGTGTGCCTGCTCTCTAATTTCCAGTCTAAAGACCATCTTTATTTTTACATTGAGTAAAGTGTCTATGCATGGAGATGGCAGTGTCACAGGTATTTTCTTCCAGAGTGGGCATCGTCAGCTCATTAACATTGTCATCGGTTTCCAGTTGCTAGCTGATGCAGGCTAATTTGGTCTTCGTTTAATTTTCCATTTATATTCTGTTTTTAACCGAAGCATTTTGCTTCAAGGCAGCGGCGTAGTACGGGTGAGCAGCGCCCCTCCCCCACCCTCTTCTCTGCCCCCCCCCAACCGCGCGCCCCCTTCCCTTTCTGCATACCTTTGAAACTTTTCCGGCGCGAGCAGCGTGTCGGTGTCAGCTCAGCCTTTGATGTCGCTTCCTAGGTGCGGGTCTCGGAAGCGATGTCAGACAGAGCGCCGATGCAGGCAGCAGCCTCACACCAGGGGGTGTAAAACAAGGGATGGGATAAGGCAATGGGCGTGCGCGTGTGGCAAGGAGAGGAGGAGGGGTGCCATGCCCTTAGGAAGACCACACACAGGGCGGACGCCCCCACTCCACTTTCTTACTACAGCATTGCTTCAAGGCAGATCACTGGATCAACCATACAGAAGCATAGAAACATGACGGCAGATAAAGGCCAAATGGTCTATCCACAGCATCCACTGTCTCCTCCTCTCCCTATTGGCTAAGGCTCTTTACACCTGCATTGTGATATCATAGAACTTTAAGGTTATAGAAACATGACGGCAGATAAAGGCCAAATGGTCTATCCACACCATCCACTGTCTCCTCCTCTCCCTATTGGCTAAGGCTCTTTACACCTGCATTGTGATGTCATAGAACTTTAAGGTTATAGAAACATGACGGCAGATAAAGGCCAAATGGTCTATCCACAGCATCCACTGTCTCCTCCTCTCCCTATTGGCTAAGGCTCTTTACACCTGCATTGTGATGTCATAGAACTTTAAGGTTATAGAAACATGACGGCAGATAAAGGCCAAATGGTCTATCCACAACATCCACTGTCTCCTCCTCTCCCTATTGGCTAAGGCTCTTTACACCTGCATTGTGATGTCATAGAACTTTAAGGTTATAGAAACATGACAGCAGATAAAGGCCAAATGGTCTATCCACAGCATCCACTGTCTCCTCCTCTCCCTATTGGCTAAGGCTCTTTACACCTGCATTGTGATATCATAGAACTTTAAGGTTATAGAAACATGACGGCAGATAAAGGCCAAATGGTCTATCCACACCATCCACTGTCTCCTCCTCTCCCTATTGGCTAAGGCTCTTTACACCTGCATTGTGATGTCATAGAACTTTAAGGTTATAGAAACATGACGGCAGATAAAGGCCAAATGGTCTATCCACAGCATCCACTGTCTCCTCCTCTCCCTATTGGCGAAGGCTCTTTACACCTGCATTATAATGTCATAGAACTTTAAGGTTATAGAAACATGACGGCAGATAAAGGCCAAATGGTCTATCCACAACATCCACTGTCTCCTCCTCTCCCTATTGGCTAAGGCTCTTTACACCTGCATTGTGATGTCATAGAACTTTAAGGTTATAGAAACATAGTAACATGATGGCAGATAAAGGCCAAATGGCCCATCTAGTCTGCCCTTCCGCAGTAACCATTCGCTCCAAGAGATCCCACGTGCCTATCCCAGACCCTCTTGAATTCAGATACATTCTCTGTCTCTACCATGTCTTCTGAGAGACTGTTCCCTGCATCTACCATCCTTTCTGTTAAAAAAAAAGTATTTCCTTAGATTGCTCCGGAGCCTATCGCCTCTTAACTTCATCCTATGGCCTCTCACTGCAGAGTTTCCTTTCAAATGAAAGACTCGACTCATGCACATTTATATTATGTAGGTATTTAAATAACTCTATCATAACTCCGCTCTCCTGCCTTTCTTTCAAAGTATACAGATTGAGATCTTTAAGTCTGTCCCCATACGCCTTATCACGAAGACCACACACCATTTTAGTAGCCTTCCTCTGGACCGACTCCATCCTTTTTATCTTTTTGAAGGTGCAGTACATGTGACAGGGCATTTAGATTTTGGCACTAAGGCCCAGATTCTATAAAAGGTGCTAGATCAGTGCGCCTAGCCAATTCTGGTGCCTAGCTTACCCCACCCCACCCCCTTTTTCACAAAACTGCGCAAAAGGTTTTTAGAAAATTACTTAAAACACAGTTATTTGTTGATGCTTTCTTTTAGACATATCTTTTTCGGTAAACCTGATGAACTATTTTGGATCCACAGATACTCTATTAATCTGTGTCTATGACATGCCATTAATTTTTATTTATGTCTCTTAAGCTCTGTTTCTGTGCAAAGCTATGTTAATATTTTTTAGCTTTGTGCACTGAATCCGTTAGGAAGAGGGAGCTGGCTCGAAGATAACGCCGCATCGATCGCACTGTGGACTGGCGGTTGAAGAACACTTTTTTGGGCCTGATGCACATGCTGGCCCTGTGGACCGGCAGGAAATTTCTGTGGACCGGCACTGGTCTATGGACTGGTGGTTGAAGAACACTGGTCTACGCCAAGGTGCCTACTGGCAAGTAGACATGGTTAGGGGTGGATTCACGTCGGGTTTGGGGTGTGGTTTCAGGCGCACTCATTTAAGCCAAGAAAACTCTGACCTAAATGGCAATTTTCCTTCGGTTTTAACTTCTGCTGGTGCTTGAGAATGCTTAGATACTACTAGGTGTGAGTCTAGAAATGGCACCTAGAGGATAATTGATAGCCACTTCTAACAGTGCCTGTGAGTTAGGCGACATTTATAGAATCAGGCTCTAAAAGCATCTATTTGAAGCCTAGTCTATAAAGAAATGTAAGCTCAAATGGCTGATGACATACAATAGACTCTCTGTTAAGCAGAACTCTCAAGCAACCAGAAAAACAATCTAAGAAATACTTTAATACTTGAAATAAAAATGGAAATAAAATCAAGTTTCAAGTTTTCAAGTTTTATTAAAATTTTGATGTATCGCAATATCATTAATTCAAAGCGATTTACAATTTAAAACAGGATCTTAATTATTAACTAAAACCAACACAAACGGACCTGACGTACCAATACATAAGGGAAGTAGGGAGAACTACAATAAGTATAGTAAACGATACATACGAGGAAAATACAAACGGAGGGTAAGAAACTTTAAAAGTATTGATAAAAGTATAATAGAAAGTTAAGAACTTTTTTTTTTTAAATTCAATTTCTCAGAGCCTAAGACAGAGGACTAGTGAGTTTAAGCAACGAATGGGATCACTCCACTGGTGACGCTCTTCCAGACCGAGTATTGTCCATTTACCCCCACTCTCTGTTTCCTAAGCTCCAGCCAGTTTTTAATCCACATGAGTATTTCACCCTCGATTCCATGGCTCGCAATTTTCCGAAGCAGTCGTTCATTCAGAACCTTGTCAAACGCCTTCTGAAAATCCAGATATACAATGTCGACTGGGTCGCCCTTGTCTATCTGCTTGTTTACTCCCTTGAAGAAATGCAACAAGTTTGTCAAACAAGATCTGCCTTTGCTGAAACCATGCTGGCTGGTCCTCATCAGACCGTGTCCGTCAAGGTGATCAATGATGTGATCCTTTATCAGTGCCTCTACCATCTTTCCCGGTACCGATGTCAGACTCACTGGTCTGTAGTTTCCCGGACCTCCCCTCGAACCTCTTTTGAAGATCGGCGTAACATTCGCCACCTTCCAGGCCTCCGGAATCTTTCCCAATTTGATCGACAGATTGGCTATTAGCTGAAGCAGTTCAGCTATAGTCCCTTTCAGTTCCTTGATGACCCTCGGATGGATACCATCCGGTCCCGGGGATTTATCGCTCTTAAGCATATCAATCTGTCACTACTGGGCCTGTGTCCCGTATATGGACATTCAGTTGAGGACAGGCTGAGATGGTTAAGATGGGCTGGAGTGAGCTTTGATGGAACTCCATTAGATGGAACGTAAGAATACCAGCGGGCAGGGCTTTGGGTTTCTGGCCCAGAAATATCTAAGAAAAAGGACCATTTAATTAATTTATGGAGCATGTATGATGGGCAGACTGGATGGACCACTCGGGTCTTTATCTGCCGTCATTTACTATGTTACCATGTCATGCTGATAGATGGACATTATATGCTCTTTCAATATGGTCTGATGATTCAGCAATTTTGATGTGAGTAGTTTTTTTTTTTAAATCACTATTGTGTTTTTGTTTTGGTGAATAGTTTGACTTAAAGTAATATGCATTGTACGAGTATTTTGTTTTGTTTTAATGCTGTGCATGTTTTTTGTGACCCCCAAGCAGGAGATTAGTTGGATAAACAATAATAAATAATTTGGCACCTTCCCGATAAAGACCACTGAATATTGGTGGGTGCTGGCCAGCTCAGTGTGCAGGAGTCTCTCCTCCACCCCCCCCCCCCCCCCCCATTTTTTCACACTGAGGGAAAAGTGCAAAATTATTGTACAGAAAAATCAAAATAGCTTTTGCAGCGTCCTGCGGCTTTTATTTGGATGCATTCCAGACCTTTAACTTTGGATCCAGCAGCTGGATACTTCTTTGCTCGTTAATTAGTATCACCATGGATTCCTATTAACAGGTTAACGGTCCTGGAGGACCCGTCTGCCTTTATCTTCACATTCATGCAGTTCTGTGTTCATTCCCTATCCCAGCGGGGTTCCTGTTACGTGCCTTTTCTTAAAAAAACAAACAAACAACATACTTTAAATCATGCAGCCATTAATAGAATCATCGCCCTTCCAACCTCCTCCTAAGGATGTTTGTATTAAGTGAAAGTCATATTCTTCCACCCTATAGCCCACAGTGTACTAATTCCAGCTCAGGTTCCAGCATTTTTTTTCCCTTTCTGGCACATAGTGTCTGTCTATAATTAGTCATCTGGCAACACACAGCAAAACATATCCCTGGCTCTCTCTCTGCATAACAGTCTGTTTCGTCTATTCAAGGACCTATAAAGCTGCATTGCTGGTTGGATTGAAAAAAGAAAGAAGCTAAGTAGTTATCAGACTAGGAGGCTCAAAACATCCAGGGTGAAAATCCAGAAAGTTTATTGAGAAGAAAAGGCCCGACATGGCGTTGAAAAAAAAACTTTGTGACTTTGTGCTTTTATTATTTAGCGATTGAGCACAAAAATGGTAGAAATGTCATTGTTATGACTTGCAAAATTTGTTGACCCCCTGATGCAACCATGTAGGTGAAAGGTGGCCACGTCAGGGGTTTAGACTCAATAAACCTTCAATGTGCTCCTCGTGACCACTGCGGCTCTCCCTCTGACTTCCGGTGCGCGACACCCGGAAGTGATGTCAGCGGGAGACCTGAGGCGGTTGCGAGGAACACGTTGAAGTTGTTGCTCATGGCAGTGAACAACTAGAGCACAGGTGTCAAAGTCGGTCCTCGAGGGCCAGAATCCAGTCGGGTTTTCTGGATTTCCCCAATGAATCTGCATGAGATCTATTTGCATGCACTGCTTTCAATGCATATTCATTGGGGAAATCCAGAAAACCCGACTGGATTCCGGCCCTCGAGGAGGGACTTTGACACCCCTGAACTAGAGGTACAGGGGAAGGGGCACGTGCAAAGAGGAGGAAGGGGCATAGAGAAAGAGGGGTGCTGGTGTCCCCTCCAGCATGGCGCCTGGGGCGGCCCGCCCCCCTCACCCTTCCATTACTACGCCACTGTTGCCAGGTACTTGGGACTTGGATTGGCCTCCGCGAAGACAGGATACTGGGCTAGATGGACCATTGGTCTGATCCAGTAAGGCTATTCTTATGTTCTTATGTAAGCCAAGAATAGGACAATCAAGCCATTGTGACATCACTTCTGAGGTTGGCTCTAAGGCACTGTGGAATGAGGCATTATGACATCACAATCTCATCTCTGGAATGTTGCTCTCATTGGGGTTCCGGAATCTTGCTATTCTTTGAGATGCTGGAACTCCTTGGGTTTTGGCCAGGTACTAGGGACCTGGATTGGCCACTGTGAGAATGGGCTACTGAGCTTGATGGACCATTGGTCTGACCCAGTATGGCTGTTCTTATGTTCTTTGTATCTATCTTATGTATTTTTAAGCTCTTGTCACTGGTTTTGTCTCCATGACCTTCACTGGGAGGGCATCCCAGGCATCCACCACCCTCTCCATGAAAAAGTATTGGTCGACATTGATAAAGCACTGCTTTTGTGCGAAACATGTCGGGTCTGACTCCCAGGTTTGGCTGAGATAAGTATTTATTATACTTTAAAATTCTAAATGAAGACACTTATAAAAATTTTATAAAATAATTTAATAATTTAATTAAAAAGGACAAAAGATAGACAGCCAATGATGAAGCACCACATTATGCTTCCCACAGTACAAATTATTACAGCGGAGGAGTGGTGGGGCTGAGGCGTCTTTTTGAATGTAGGAGAGAGACATTATTACAGCAGTAAATCCAGACCATATCATATTAGATGCAAAATTGGAGATTTGTAGGCTGGATTAAAATTTTCCTATAAGCACTTGCCAATTCTTGGTAGCACTTAAAAAGTTGGCACTGGAATTGCGCTTCCATACGCGTTTTAGGCTGCTTAACGCCACCGTGGGCGTGACTATATAACTATAGCATAAAAACTCACTTGCATACCGCAAATACCATTAAGTTCTATGCGGTTCACAGAGATTAGCAATGCAAATGAATAAACATCCAATGTCTAACTGCCAAAAGATTCTATAAAAAGATGCGTCTTTGAAGCGCGTCGAAATTGTTGAGACGAGTTTGAAAGTGTAAATATGTGAGTCAGATCCCTAATCCATGAGGCTGCCTGAAAGGACAGCAATCGTTCCTGGAATTTCTTATATTTGCACAAGGAAACGAAAATAGTGTATGAGATTTTCTAGAATGTTTGGAATTTGTAATAATGAAAGATTCCATGAGATGCATCCTTAAAACAAATACAGCCGAACTTAAATTTAACCCGTGCTTCAACCGGAAGCCAATGCAATCGACGATAAAAGTCGGTGACATGGTCATACTTCTAACTGCTGCATTCTGAATTATGCGCAGTCTTTGAAGATTTTTTTTGAGCACCAGGAAGATGAATGATGTTACAATAGTCCAGCTGACTAAGGATCAACGATTGAACTAACAGTCGAAAGGAGTTAATATCAAAATATGACCTAATAGTTCTTAGTTTCCATAGAAGAGGCGATCGGCGGCCTAAAACGCCTAAGGAGGTGCGAGTCACAACCTTGGCCTACATTTCCAGCGACTACCTTTGCCAGAGGCGTGATTCTACACCCGACGCCATCGTGTGATTGACGCACAATTGGTGGCCGCTTTTAAGGCGGCCGCTGACCATGGCACCGGTTACCGAATCCGGGTCTGAGTTACTATGTACCAATATCCCGCAGTTGAAATCATTAAGAGCTCTTTCATCAAGAGACGTCATGATCTAAGGATTTCTACATGTGGACTTAAGGTGCAATTTGTACCTGGGTCCCACTGTTTAAAGTGTGCTGCACTGATCACTAGGGCTGCCCCTCTGCTCTGCAGGGACATCTGTGCAGTCATAAATGTTGCTCCAGCATGTTATTCTCAGTGTGATCCAACAATAACCCCCTCTTTTACAAAGGTGCGCTATGCTTTTTAGCGCCCAATAAATATCGCACGCTAAATGCTAACGCGTGCATGTTATCCTATGGACGAGTTAGCAGTTAGCGCACGCGTTGATTTAGCGTGTGCTAAAAACACGCGTTAAAACGCTTAGCGCACCTTTGCAAAAGAGGGCCTAAATTGGGGTTGACGTGCCTCTGTCCTAGAGCGTCAAGGCTGGCCACCGACTCTGTGCATCTGTTGCAGCCGAGCCCTTTGGTGGCTCTGTCCCCTTGTGAATTTTGTAAGGAGGTGGGGCTTAGGAGCAGTCAGGGCTATGTGCAGGCAATGCGGCTGCACAGGGTGCAAGGGAGGCGGGGACTCCAAACTGTCCCTGATTGGCTGCGATGCAGAGGGGGAGACAGAAGTTCTAAGGGGCGTGTCACACTGGGCGTGTTTCCAGCTTGGGCAGTCCTGGGAGCAGTAAAAAGGGAAAGCAAATCTGGTTTAGTGCATAAGAACATAAGAATAGCCTTTACTGGGTCAGACCAATAGCCTGTCCTCATGGTGGCCAAAACCCAAGGAGTAGCAACATTCCAGAGCTGAGATTGTGATGTCATAATGCCTCAGTCCACGATGCCTCAGAGCCAACCTCATCAGTGATGTTACAATGGCTTAATTGTCCTATACTTGGCTCTTGTAAGAACATAAGAGTAGCCATCAAGCCCAGTAGCCCGTTCTCACGGTGACCAATCCAGGTCACCAGTACCTGGCTAAAACACAAGGTAGCAATATTCCATGCTACCGATCCAGGGCAAGCAGTGGCTTCCCCTGTGTCTTTCTCAATAACAGACTATGGACTTTTCCTCCAGGAACTTGTCCAAACTTTTCTTAAAACCAGATCCTGAAAGGCATAGATAAGGTAGACAGGGACAGATTCTTCAGACTGTGGGGAACAACAAGTACAAGGGGGCACTCGGAGAAACTGAAAGGGGATAGGTTTAGAACCAATGCCAGGAAGTTCTTCTTCACCCAGAGAGTGGTGGACACATGGAACGCACTCCCGGAGGTAGTGGTGGGGCAGAAGACACTACAGGGATTCAAAGAAGGTTTGGATAAATTCTTGAAGGAAAAGGGGATTGAGGGATACAGATAGAAGTAAGGATAGGTTTTTTTAGGGCAGGGATCACTTGACAGGTCATGGACCTGATGGGCCGCCGTGGGTGCGGACCGCTGGGTGCGATGGACCTCTGGTCTGATCCCGGTGGAGGAAACTTCTTATGTTCTTATGTTCTTATATCTGCTCTTTCCACATCCTTTGGCAACGCGTTCCAGAGCTTAACTATTCTCTGAGTGAAAAAAAAAAAAAGTCCTCCTATCGGTTTTAAAAGTAGTTCCGTGTAACTTCATCAAGTGTCCCCTAGTCTTTGTAATTTTTGATGGAGCAAAAAATCGATCCACTTGTACCCCTTCTACTCCACTCCGGATTTTGTAGACTTCAATCATATCTCCCCTCAGCCGTCTCTTTTTCAAGCATCCAATAGCTTCTGCATAGCACGCTGTCAAAGAGGAGGCAGCAGGCCATGGGAGCAGGATCTGGGAGGTGCCACATCCCCTCACTATGCTGATAATATGTTTTTCTCGACCCACATCTGCCTCTGAAGTAACACAGGCTGCTTTTGGACAGGTGCTGATATACCAAGTATCCCCTGTCCGAGACCCCCAGCTCCTCGTCAGCTGGCAGTGTGCTGTGGTTTCAGGTTCAGTTAGATCTTTGGTCTGGAAAGAATTAAAGCTACCTCAGGAATGCGGCTGCACACGCTATCGGGTGACACATGGCTGAAAAGAGGGTGACCAGACCCTCGTGCAATCTGAAATCGATATTTGGAAAACAAAGTTTGCAGCCATGGTAATGTTCGCTCATTTGTTAAATGTGGCTCTTGGAAGCTCATTCTGTATTTGGAGTTCTAGGGAGAATACGCACAGTAGATAGCGCAGTTATAAAGCAGAGAAGTGGTTCTTTCCACCCAGTCCGCCAGGCAAATTCAGCTGGCTGGATTTTCAGGATTCCCACGACTGTGCACGAATCAGAGCTGCATGTACTGGAGACAGTGCAAGGAAATTTATGGACTCCTTTTACTAAGCCGCATTAAGGCTTTAACGCACGGAATAGCGTGTGCAACATTGCCGCGTGCGCTCGACCTTAACGCCAGCATCGAGCTGGCGTTAGTTCTAGAAGCGTAGCGCACGGTCATTTCCTGCGTGTGCTAAAAACGCTAGCGCACCTTCGTAAAAGGAGCCCTATGTCGGGCATATTTATTATGGCTATCCAGAAAGTCAGACCGGCTTGATTTATACTACGCACTTATCTTTGTGAAGAAAAATCCACATCCACATCCACAGCTCAGTTGAAGGCTTTTTATTTTTTCTCAAGCGTTCTGCTCTTAGTTGTTTTCTTCTATACTAGGGATTTATTTTTATTTTAAGTAAGGAAAAATATATTATGGGTTTTCTCCCTTGTTTTCCTTGTCCCTAATTTCCCTATGCAATTTTTATTGTAATGTAACCTTATGAGTACAGAATGACATGGGGACAAATTCTTCCCCCTCCCCGCGGGAACTCATTTTCCCATCCCGTCCCGGCAAGTTCTTTTCCTGTCCTTGCCCCATTCCTGCAAACTCCGTCCTTATCTGCACAAGCCTTAAACGTTTTAAAAATCCTAAGTAGCAACATTCTAGAGCTCAGATTATGATGTCATAATGCCTCACTTCACCAATGCCTAAGCTCCGTCCTCATCTGCACAAGCCTCAAACACTTTAAAATCCTAAGTAGCAACATTCTAGAGCTCAGATTGTGATGTCATAATGCCTCATTCCACCAATGCCAAAGCTCCGTCCTCATCCGCACAAGCCTCAAACACTTTAAAATCATAAGTATCAACATTCTAGAGCTCAGATTGTGATGTCATAATGCCTCATTCCACCAATGCCTAAGCTCCGTCCTCATCCGCATAAGCCTCAAACGCTTTAAAATCATAAGTATTTGAGGCTTGTGCGGTTAAGGCTAAGCTTACAGGAATGGGGCAGGGACAGCGACAAAACTTGCGGGATGGGGAAATTGACTTCCCACGGGTTACGGAGAAAAAAAATTGTCCCCGTGTCATTCTCTACTTATTGGTCGTTGGGGTTTTTTTTTCCCCTTTAAGTGTAATGATGTTTTTTTTGTTTGTTTTTATGTAGTGTTTTTCCTTTCCCCAATTTATATTCTTTGTAAACCGCTTAGATTTTAACCTTGGCTTTATATTTGAAGCATATTAAATAAACTGAACTTGAACTGGTTTGAGAACCGCTGCTCTAGAGTACAAGAGAACAGGTTATGCCATCTGCCAGAATGGAAGACCGGTGTGAGAGGAGGAAGGCAGAAAAAGTCGGCTTCATTGATTGTGTGTTTCTCAGGGGGAGATGAGTGACTGGCTAAGCCTCCCCTCCTCGGTGCCAAACGCAGAAGAAGGAGTTGGTTACTTAAAGTAGCTCCAGGCATTTGGCAAAGGGTTTCGTATCATCTGCAGTTTTCAAGACTTATTGCTGGCTCAGAACTCAACAAGAGTTCAATTTCTTTCTTGGACAAGTATAGGAATCGGTAGAGAGTTTAATTAACACTGGTTTATCAAAATCTCTTAGGGCTAGTTTTATTAAGGTACGCTTATGCTAAACTAAACTAAACTAAACCTTAGGTTTGTATACCGCATCATCTCTACATTCGCAAAGCTCGACACGGTTAACAAGGGTTAAGATAGCAAGGAACTCCAGTGAAGGGAGAAGAGAAAATTTAGGACAGAGTAACCAGAGAGAGGAAGAGTTACATTTTTGAAAATAACCAGGTTTTCGGATGTTTACGGAAGAGTTGGAGGGAGCTCAGATTCCTAAGAGGGGAGGTAAGGTTGTTCCAGAGCTCAGTGATTCTGAAAGGGAGGGAGGAACCTAGTTTTCCTACAAGGGAAACGCCTTTTCGAGAGGGAAAGGAAAGTTTCAGTTTTTGGGTAGATCTGGTGGAATTGGGGTTAGAGGAATTCCAAGAAAGAAGAATGAAGGGAGGGAGAATATCGTGTAGGATCTTGAAAGCGAGGCAGGTACATTTAAAGTGGACTCTGGAGATTATCGGAAGCCAGTGGAGCTTGGACAAAAGTGGGGAGATGTGGTCGAATTTGCTTTTTGTGAAGATAAGCTTAGCAGCGGCATTTTGAATCCGCTGGAGTCTTTGAAGGTTTTTCTTTGTTAGGCTTAGGTAGATAGAGTTGCAATAGTCCAGTCTGGAAAGGATGGTGGATTGGACAAGGATAGCAAAATGTTTATGCCTGAATGTAACTTGCTTTGAATTGTTATTGAAAAAGTTGTGAGCAAAATCCCTTTCCATCTGTTCAATATAACTACGCTCAATGGCGTAGTAACGGGAAGGAGTGGTCCATCCCAGGTGCCATGTTGGTGGGGGTGTTGGCATCCGTCCTCCTCTCTGCCCCACCTCTTCCCACTCCTCCCCACGCCATGCATGCACCCTCCTTCCCTTCCCCCATACCTCTAGTTGGTCATCGCTGCGAGCAACAACTATAACGTTTTCCTCGTGACCGCGTTGTCTCTCCCGCTTCCGGGTGCCACGCAGAGGAAGTGACGTCAACGGGAGAGATGACGGGGTCACAAGGAGTACATTGAAGTTCTTGTTGCTCGCAGCGGTGAACAGCTAGAGGAACGGGGGAAGGGAAAGGAGCGAGGGAGGGATGCCCCCCACCCCGGGCGCCTCTCAACCTCAGTATGCCACTGACCATGCTCCTTTTCTAATTCCACTATAACTTTTTTGAGATACGGCGACCAGAACTGCACACAGTATTCGAGGTGTGGCCGTACCCTAGAGCAGGGGTAGGCAATTGCGGTCCTCGAGAGCTGGAGCCAGGTCAGGTTTTCAGGATATCCACCATGAATATGTATGAGATGGATTTGCATGCACTGCCTCCTTGAGATGCAAATCGATCTCATGCATATTTATTGTGGATATCCTGAAAACCTGACCTGGCTCCGGCTTTCCAGGACCGGAATTGCCTACCCTTCCCTAGAGCAATACAAGGGCATGATAACATTTTCATCTTTTTCCCCCATTCCTTTCCTGATAATTCCTAACATTCTGTTTGCTTTCTTAGCCGCCGCCACACATTGAGCTGATGGTTTTTAACATATCCTCAATAATGGCACCTAGATCCTTTGCCTGGGTAGTGACTCGTAATATATTACATTACATTAGTGACTTTTATTCTGCCATTACCTTGCGGTTCAAGGTGGATTACATAAGAGTTCATCTGGACATTTCCAGAAGTGTTACAGAGTAGAGCGGGTTGCTTCGGGGGATTGAAATGCTTCCTGCGCTGTTAGTTTGTCTTGATGGATTTCTTGACGAGCAGGGTTTTTATTTCTCTTCTGAAAGTTTTGTAGTCTGGTGTCATGATCACTAGGTTTGGAAAGTTGGTGGTCTAGTTTCGCTGCCTGCGTGGCCAGTAGGCCGTGGTACATTTTTTTTTGCATTTGATGCCTCTGATTGGGGGTGGGTGGGTGCGTGAATGGTGTCTGAGTTCTCCTTTGCCTGGTTGTGGTAGTTCAGATAAGGCGGTTGTTCAGGTAGGCTGGGCTGTCTCCATTCATGGCTTTGAATAGTAGACAGTAAAATTTGAATAGTATTCTTGCCAGCTTGAGTCGAGGTATTTGGCGATGATGTGGTCGTAGAACCCTGCATCACGTAGCTATAGTTCGGGTTCCTCTTTCCCACATGCATCACTTTGCACTTGCTCACATTCGAAGTGGTTTATATTGAGTTTAAAGATTACAAAGTCAAATGAGTCATAGGTTGCACATTGCATTACAGCTGGGGAAAAGGAGATGGGGGAGTGGTTTGACAGCAATGACTGTGATTCAAAGGAAACTTTAGGATACAAGAATGCGAAACCTTTGGAATAAAGATAATTTGGATTTGGTTGCAATAACTCCCCTTTTCTAAATCTTAGATCAAGACAACTTACCTCTAGTATTACTTCAACTTGTCTTTGAAAACTGGAAAAGGGCTTTCAGTGCTATGCAAAGCAGTGGCGTACCTAGGGTATGTGGCACCCGGGGCCCATCATTTTTTGACACCCCCCCCCCCCCCCTCATGTAAAATTTTTTTTTTTTTTTTTTTGCAATAACCATGAAATGGAATAAATGGTCAGAATAGAAACAGGCAGTGAAAATTTTCTTTTTTTTTTTTCAAAGTATTTTTATTGAGAATGGCAAAAGGTCCAGACAAGCAACCATGGTCTGTACAGAAACTTATACATTATCAAAAAGAACACAGAATGAGAGTAACAGCAACAACAAGCATGAACAAGCCTCTCCCAAGAGAAAATTGCCAATGAGAGGCATAGCAATACACAACAAAAGGCCAAAACTTGGGGCAAGCAAACAAATCCCACCCCAGAACCCACAAGAATAATAAGCCGGACTAGACCCTCAGCCATATTTTATAATGAAAAAACCCCCCCCACAAGCAACAACACCCAGACCGCTCACCAGACACACCAATCCGCACAACAAGCACCCAAGAAACACCCAGCCACCACCCAGACAAAACTACCAGACACACCTACCCCACCAAGCCCAGACCCAACCCCCCCTCCCCAGAGAGTGCAAGCGCAAAGTGGACCGTGAAAAGGGCAGCTGCAGAAGTGGAAAGCCCCAGATAAGTAGGTTAGCTAAAGAAAGCCCACAGATAGAAGAAATCAGGATAACAGAAGTTCCAACAAATGCTCCCACAGAAAATTTTCTTTTATTGAACCTCATTTATGTAACCATTATTCCAAACATAACATAACATAAATTATGTCTGAATTGTCATGACATCAGAAGTACATATGGAGTAGTTGCAGGTGATGCTTGGGACAGTTCTGATTATGTTAGTTTGGTTTTATGTGTTTTTTTAATAGAAGGGTTTTTATTTCTTTTTTTAAGGTTTTGTAGTTTGTGGTCGAGGTCAATAGGTTGTAGAGTTGGGGGTCAAGTGTTGCAGCTCGAATGGCTAGGAGGTTGTCGAACAGTTTTTTTCTTTTGACGTTTTTGGTTGGAGGGTGTGTGAATGGTGCGTGAGTTCTCCTATGTCTGTTTGAAGTGGATTGAATTATTTAGCTGAAGAAATTAGTTACCCCCCCCCCCATTCCACACACATTAATTCTCTTCCATTTTTGTTCCCATTATAAAAAAACACTGATAAGTTCCCAGGAAAAAAATACATTAAAATAAGAAGTGAAAACAAAGGCCCCTACAGATGAGAACATAACATAAGAATAGCCTAACTGGGTCACACCAATGGTCCATCATGCCCAGTAGCCCATTCTCATGGTAGCCAATAGTGCTGCCCGATTCAGAGAAAAATATTTCATTCGATCCGATTCACCCTGTTGAATCGATTTTTCGATTAGATTCACTGTTAATGACACCGCTTTTTAAGTTTAAACAAAGTATAACAATAAATTTCACAACAACAATAAATTTCACAAAGTACTTTAAAAAAAAAAAATCACATTTTTCCATTAAAGCAGTTCTGGAGACATTTGCTTGAACAGTCTTTTTTCCCAGTCCATAAGCAAGCAATATGAAAAAGATTTCCTTAATTATCTACTCAAACATTTTTGCTATTTACTTTCATTGTACCTAGACTATTATTCAGTAGAAAAAATTTAGTTTGTTCAATCAAGCAGAACATTCACTCATAGAAGTCCAATGTCCACACAGGATTTGATTGAACAAACAAATTTTTTCTACTGAATAATAGTTTAGGTATACTGAATAGCAAAAATGTTAAAGCCACACAGAAAAGCAGTAAAAGTCAATAGGTTCTCCAAGTGGGAACAACTGAGTGCACCAATCCAGGGCAAGCAGACGCTTCCCCCATGTCTTAATAACAGACAATGGACTTTTCCTCCAGGAATTTGTCCAAACCTTTCTTAAAACCAGCTACGCTATCTACTTTTAACATAACTTCTGGCCACTTCATTTTTAAGCTTAGATCTTTCCTTCCAAACAGAGACCTTGCTAGATGTCAAATACAGCACAAGGTAACTTCACATGGACTTAACTGTGCAGGAAATGAATCTCCTCATACACCCACCATATAGTGCAAAAATGTGCAAAGGTCTGTTTTTTTCTTTCGATCACTACATAGCCTAATGCCACACAAGCAGCGCTGTTACAAACATATTCTGAAGGTCAATGCTAAGGTTGACAAAGTTTCCTTCCTTGGACCAGAAGGAGATACTGACAAACCACTGGAAGAGATTCTAAAACAACTACCCAGAAATAACACCCAAAGACCCACTCAGTGTGTGAACCAGTTGAGTGGAGTGGACTAACTGGGGGTGGAAATGGGCCCAGAGTTTGCTCAGCAGAATTTCCCAGACTACCTCTTCCTCTCAACACACTGACATGCTACCACCACCACCAACACTAGGAACACCTCACCGAGTATGCCAGCAATGCTTATAAACTTTATAAAACACATTATTATATTTTCTTATAAAGCATATATTTTAACTGAACTCAGCCTTGCCATTCACAAAAATAGAAAAGTTCCCATTTCAAGCTGTCTCATGTACACTTTTCAAATCTAACATATTGTAATCACAAAACAGAAAATAAAATTATTTTTTCTACCTTTTGTTCTCTGATCAATATTCAAATCTTGTTGGTCCCAGGCTCTTGTTGTCTTGCTTGCCAGGGTCTCCTTTCTCCGTGCTAACCATCCGTCTGCCATCTCTGTTCTCCCCTTCCGTTTCCCTTCCCTCTCCCGGAGATCTGGCATCTTTCCTTTTTTTTGTCTCCATCCACAGATTCACCTTTTCTCAACTCCCCACCACCCCAGGATCCACCATCTCTCCCTTTCTGTTCCCAACTATCCTCCTATCCAGTATCTCTATCCCCCCTCCACACCATCCCCTGTTTCCAAGTTCTCTCCCTTTCTGTTCCTTCCCTCCCTAAATCCCATTATGCACCATCTCTCTCCCACTCCTCTGTTTTTAGACCCATTATTTCTAACCCCCAAAGTCTGGCATATGCACGTATCTTTGAACCCCCCCTTCCCTCTCTCCCTCTGTGTACTTTTACACCAGGACCCCCCTCCCCCGAAGGTCTGTCCCCCCTCCGAAGGGCTACACCCCACCCCTGAAGACCTGCACCCCCCGAAGGACTTTACCTCCCACCCGAAGGTCTGTCCCCCTCTGAAGGCCTAAACCCCACCCCTGAAGGCCTGCACCCTCCCCGAAGGATTGTACCCCCCACCCGAAGGTCTGTCCCTCCCTGAAGGCCTGCACCCATCCCGAAGGCCTGCACCCACCCCGAATGCCTGCACCCCCCCCGAAGGCCTGCACCCACCCCGAAGGCCTGCACCCCCGAAGGCCTGTCCCCCCCCCTTGAAGGCCTATCCCCCCTTAAAGGTCTGCCTGTCCCACCCCCTTGTAGGCCTGTCCCCCCTTAAAGGTCTGCCTGTCCCACCCCCTTGTAGGCCTGTCCCCCCCTTGAAGGCCTGACCCCCCCTTGAAGGCCTGTCTGCTTGTCCCCCCTTGAAGGCCTGTCCCCCCCTTGAAGGTTGGCACCCCCCCAAAGGCCTGCACCCCCTTGTAGGCCTGTCCCCCCCTTGAAGGCCTGCCTGCTTGTCCCCCCTTGAAGGCCTGTCCCCCCCCTTGAAGGCCTGCACCCCCCCTTGAAGGTTGGCACCCCCCCAAAGGCCTGCACCCCCTTGAAGGCCTGCACCCCCTTGAAGGTCGGCACCCCCCCTGAAGGCATGCACCCCCCCTGAAGGCCTGTCCCCCCTTGAAGGCCTGTCCCCCCCCTTGTAGGCCTGCACCCCCTTGTAGGCCTGTCCCCCCCCCCTTGTAGGCCTGTCCCCCCCTTGAAGGCCTGCCTGCCTGTCCCCCCCTTGAAGGCCTGCACCCCCTTGAAGGTCTGCACCCCCCCCCCCCGAAGACCTGCACCCCCCTTGAAGGCCTGCCTGCCTGCCTGTCACCCCCCCTCCCCCTTGAAAGTCTGCCTGCCCGCCCGCCCGCCCCACCCTGAAGGCCTGATGCCCCGACCCACCCCGAAGGACCATTCGCCCCCCTGGCCTCCCCGCACTACCTATGAAGCAGCCGCAGCAGGATCGCGACGTCAGCTATATTTGCGCTACTTAGGAGCTGCTTCCTGCATCGCGGTCCCGCACCCTCCTCTGACGTCAGAGGAGGGACGGGACCGCGGCGCAGGAAGCAGCGCCCAAGCAGCTGAGGGATTGCTGACGTCGCGATCCTGCTGCGGGCTGCTTCATAGGTGTGCTGGAAGGTCAGTGGGGCGAGCGGTCCTTCGGGCGTGGGGGGGGACTGAGCGGCAAGGCCGGGAACACCCCCTCAGGGCTGGTACCCGGGGCGGCCCCGCCCCCCCCGCACCCCCCTAGGTACGCCACTGCACCGAACCAAACTGATAGAAGGAGAATGAGCTTCTTCAGGGATCTGACCCAGTTCTAATACCTCTCCGTCTCCGTGCCGACCGACCCCCTCAAGGACCGACCCTTGGAAACATGTTTTCAGGCTTGGAATCCAGTTAAAAGGCAATAGACGCTCTGTCTATACCTGGGACCAAACTGAAAGAAATTTGTCCAGCCCTGGCAAGTTCAAACCCAACTCAAACCAAATTCTGCACTCCTGGGGAAGGGGGAGGTTTTGCTTCTGAGAAAGTGCTCCTTAGTACATCAGAATCTCTGTCTGCTTCTTGGCACCAGCACTGGAGAAATAATGAGACGCCCTACTTTCTTTCTGCATGTGAAGCCATCTGGAGGGGGGGGGGGTGTGTTTGTGAGTACCAGAAGGCACTGCGAGGAAGGAACGGGGTATATTAGTAGATCTGTGTGTGATGGAGGGCACTAGGGCCAGCAGGAGTGAGGTACATAGTTAGAGCTGTAGAGGGGGGGGGGGGAGAAGGAGGGTGTCCCTATTGCAAGGGAGGAGTGAGGTTTTCCCTCGCCTTTTCTTCAGTCCTAAAGTTCACATTTTCTGGCTTTGGCTGCCTTCAGCAGTCATGCGACCGGGTAACAAAGCCCCCCTGACCCTGCACGCTGTCTGATTCGGCTGCTGTTGAACAGTTTGCGTGCCGGAACCCTTCTCAGGCTGAGTGGAATTTGGGTTATGAGCTGCAGGGAGTGGTTGTGAATTTCTCCGTGAGAACCTTGTGCATCCTCCTCCAGCTTGAGTTCCGATCCTCCCCGAGGCTGACGTATTTCCTGTTGCCTCAGCTTTCAACAGCAATCTGACCTGGAGGAGGGGAGAACAAGGCCTGGGAATGCATTTATCTGAGTTTGGGGTTTAGGTTTCTGCCACTTGGTGCTGAATGTAAGACGCGCGCACGAGGACGCGCACGCGTAGACGTCCGCACGTAGACGCCCGCACTAGACGTCCCCACGTAGACGCCCGCACTAGACGTCCCCACGTAGACGTCCGCACTAGACGTCCCCACGTAGACGTCCGCACTAGACGTCCCCACGTAGACGTCCGCACTAGACGTCTAGTGCGGACGTCTACGTGGGGACGTCTATTGCGGACGTCTAGTGGGGACGTCTATTGCGGACGTCTAGTGGGGACGTCTATTGCGGACGTCTATTGCGGACGTCTAGTGGGGACGTCTATTGCGGGCGTCTAGTGGGGACGTCTATTGCGGACGTCTAGTGGGGACGTCTAGTGCGGGCGTCTAGTGGGGACGTCTAGTGCGGACGTCTATTGCGGACGTCTATTGCGGACGTCTAGTGGGGACTATTGCGGACGTCTATTGCGGACGTCTAGTGGGGACGTCTATTGCGGACGTCTAGTGCGGGCGTCTAGTGGGGACGTCTAGTGCGGACGTCTATTGCGGACGTCTAGTGCGGACGTCTATTGCGGACGTCTAGTGCGGGCGTCTAGTGGGGACGTCTATTGCGGACGTCTAGTGGGGACGTCTATTGCGGACGTCTACGTGGGGACGTCTAGTGCGGACTCAAGCTGGAGGAGGATGCACAAGGTTCTCACGGAGAAATTCACAACCACTCCCTGCAGCTCATAACCCAAATTCCACTCAGCCTGAGAAGGGTTCCGGCACGCAAACTGTTCAACAGCAGCCGAATCAGACAGCGTGCAGGGTCAGGGGGCTTTGTTACCCGGTCGCATGACTTCTGAAGGCAGCCAAAGCCAGAAAATGTGAACTTTAGGACTGAAGAAAAGGCGAGGGAAAACCTCACTCCTCCCTTGCAATAGGGACACCCTCCTTCTCCCCCCCCCCTCTACAGCTCTAACTATGTACCTCACTCCTGCTGGCCCTAGTGCCCTCCATCACACACAGATCTACTAATATACCCCGTTCCTTCCTCGCAGTGCCTTCTGGTACTCACAAACACCCCCCCCCCCCCTCCAGATGGCTTCACATGCAGAAAGAAAGTAGGGCGTCTCATTATTTCTCCAGTGCTGGTGCCAAGAAGCAGACAGAGATTCTGATGTACTAAGGAGCACTTTCTCAGAAGCAAAACCTCCCCCTTCCCCAGGAGTGCAGAATTTGGTTTGAGTTGGGTTTGAACTTGCCAGGGCTGGACAAATTTCTTTCAGTTTGGTCCCAGGTATAGACAGAGCGTCTATTGCCTTTTAACTGGATTCCAAGCCTGAAAACATGTTTCCAAGGGTCGGTCCTTGAGGGGGTCGGTCGGCACGGAGACGGAGAGGTATTAGAACTGGGTCAGATCCCCGACCCACCCCGAAGGACCATTCGCCCCCCTGGCCTCCCCGCACTACCTATGAAGCAGCCGCAGCAGGATCGCGACGTCAGCTATATTTGCGCTACTTAGGAGCTGCTTCCTGCGTCGCGGTCCCGCCCCCTCCTCTGACTGGAGGGACTGGACCGCGGCGCAGGAAGCAGCGCCCAAGCAGCTGAGGGATTGCTGACGTCGCGATCCTGCTGCGGGCTGCTTCATAGGTGTGCTGGAAGGTCAGTGGGGCGAGCGGTCCTTCGGGCGTGGGGGGGGACTGAGCGGCAAGGCCGGGAACACCCCCTCAGGGCTGGTACCCGGGGCGGCCCGCCCCCCCCCGCCCCCCCCCTAGGTACGCCACTGATGCAAAGAATGAGGAGTTTGGAGGATGGACAGGAAAATCTTTAATTCCAACGTTTCTGGCAGCAGGTCCCTTTGAGAAAAGAAACATAGCTACTGGATCCTGGGAGGTTGACTTTGGCAGGTTAGCCCTGGACAGTGATTAAGGCTGACATTTTGAAATGTTCTGGAGATGAATTTTCAAAACGTGAATGGCCAACAAAGGGTGACATCATAGGGTTCCAATGGATAATGTCTTCCTTTCGGTGTTTTGAAAGAGCGAAACTACTGCCTTTGCCTCTTAGGGAACGGGATCAGCTAGTCTGCTTTTATTGTATCTTCGCATAAGCAATCAAGTCATATGGACGCTTTTTTATTTTATTTATAGCTTCAAATAAAGGAAAATGAAAAGGAGAAAAGAAATAACTTCTCAAAAATTTTGTCCACAATATTGGGAGAAATCAACAGGAAGTAAATCTATATTAATCATATATGTAATAAAGGGAAAACAGCACAAATCTGCACTTCCTACAGCCGGATATATGGCAAGATACACATCATTAGTCATGGTTCCCACAGCTTCCCTTGATTCTATAAATTCTAACAGCTCTTGAGAAAGACATACCACAGAAACACAGACTGTGTTGGGTCCTCGTATATTTTTATTAAAGTTTTTTAAGCTTTTTTTCTGAGCATTTTCATCTTGTGTCCTTTCTGCAGTCATCCCAGTACATTTTTGTTTTAATCCACTCTTTCTGTGGACTTATTTTTGTGGAGTTTACATAACCCCTTTTTTTGTGTCAGGGCTGTCAGGTAAGATTTGCCTCTTTGCGGTTGATAGTAAAATCTGCAATAGAGTAGATACCCCGGATGGTGTGAATGACATGAAGAAAGACCTGGCAAAGCTTGAAGAATGGTCTGAAATTTGGCAGCTAAAATTTAATGCTAAGAAATGCAAGGCCATGCATTTGGGCTGCAAAAACCCGAAGGAATGGTACAGTTTAGGGGGTGAAGGACTTATGTGCATGACAGAAGAGCAGGACTTGGGTGTGATTGTATGTGATGATCTTAAGGTGGCCAAACAGGCTGAAAAGGTGACGGCGAAAGCTAGAAGTTGCAGTATTGTCATTTGTCTGTGCAATATAATCCACTGTGAATGTTAGCTTGTAGCCCGTTCTGAGTTACTGGAAGGACAGGATAGACATCAAATTAAATAAATAAATAGAAGGATGCTAGGGTGCATAGGAAGAGGTATGGCCAGTAGGAAAAAGGAGGTATTGATGCCCCTCTACAAGACTGGTGAGACCTAATTTAGAATATTGTGTACAATTCTGGAGGCCGCACCTTCAAAAAGATGTAAACAGGATGGAGTCAATCCAGAGGAAGGCTACTAAAATGGTGCATGGTCTTCATCATAAGATGTATTGGGACAGACTTAAAGATCTCAATCTTTATACTTTGGAGGAAAGGTGGGAGAGGGGAGACATGATAGAGACATTTAAATACCTACTTGGTGTAAATGCACATGAGTCGAGTCTCTTTCAATTGAAAAGAAGCTCTGGAATGAGAGGACATAGGATGAAGTTAAGAGGCTCAGGAGTAATCTAAGGAAATACTTTTTGACAGAAAGGGTGGTAGATCCTTGGAACAGTCTCCTGGAAGAGGTGGTGGAGATAAAGACTGTGTCTGAATTCAAGAAAGTGTGAGATAGGCACATGGGATCTCATAGAGAGAAGAAGATATAATGGTTACTGCGGATAGTCAGAATGGATTGACCTTTTGGCCTTTATCTGCCATCATGTTTCTATGTGTTTCAAGAAAAAGAGTCTGAAATGACCAGTGGTTGTCTCCTATTTGACCTATTTGTAACTTATTTGAAGAAAGGGAGTGGTGGGGGAAGGGGGAATTCATCTTGCATGACAAACATTCTTTAGAATACAATCTTTTTACAAAAGCATGTAGACGTCCTGTGGGAATTGATAGGTTAATGGGAGCTATATCAACATAAGCGGATACAATGTATGGCTACTCATGTTTTCGTGCTTGATGAATGGGTCAGTGCTGTTAGCTGTCCCTCAGGGATACAGCTGGGGAGTTTTAGTGAACAAGTTGGCCATGAGTTTTCAAAGCCAGGCAGAAGACGTTCTGCATAATAGTAAGAACAGGGTCGCCTCAAGGGAATGTGGTACCTGAGTCAACTTTTGCATCGCCCCCCCCCCCTCTCAGAATCCAATAGCAACTCATCTTTTTGAAATAGAACACCCCCTCCCACTCACACATACACTGGTAATAAAAGGTGCCAAAATCCTGACCTGGCGTTTTTCCCTCTTCCTCCTCTCTGACCACGGGGGATGGAGGTGGGGGGGGGGGGGGAAGAGAAACGAGAAAAGAGAGTCTGAGAGATGCCAGATCAAGTTTCTGGCACCCTTTTATCTCCAGTTAGGGTTACCATATGGCTTCAGAAAAAGGAGTTTATTTATTATTATCACAGCTCTATATATACCAATTAAATTATATTATTATTAGTAAAGTGTTCAGACCAATACCCATAAATTCTGTGATCTCACTGAACTGGGGTATATTAGGGACCATCATAACACTTATATTGTCCCTTTGCCAGCCTCCTTCATCTATATATCTAATAAAGCTCTTTGGAATTCATTATATATACTTGTGAATAGATTTTTTAAATTCACACTTATCTTGATGGCTGTTCCAATAGGCTTGGCTTTATTCTCTGTAACTTCCAGCTGCAGTGAGGTAAAGTGCTTAAATCATAAAGTGCTTGTGCTTATAGTGTTTACTATTAACTTCCGTGTTTGCTAAAATTTGATCTTAAGCCTGGCAAAGGGACAATATAAGTGTTATGATGGTCCCTAATATACCCCAGTTCAGTGAGATCACAGAATTTATGGGTATTGGTCTGAACACTTTACTAATAATAATATAATTTAATTGGTATATATAGAGCTGTGATAATAATAAATAAATAGTTAATAAACATCACAGAATAACATTGTATATCTCCCTACTAGGTGGTATATTCAGAAAAAGGAGGACAGATTGAGACATCCAAATTTTATTTCCAATGGAAGTAAAACCCAGATGTCTCAATCCATCCTCCTTTTCCTGGAGCAATATTGTAACCCTATCCAGTGGTGTAGCTTGGCACCCGGCATTGCTGCACCATGTGCCCCCTACTCTTCCCCGCTGTGCTGTGTGCCCCCCGCCATGCTTTGCACTGCCTGCGTACCTCTTGAAATGTTTGCTGGTGCAAGCAGCGTCTTCTTGCTGCTCGCACTAGCCTCGTCTCCCTTTTCACGTCATATCCTGGTCCCGCGACCAGGAAGTGACATCAGAAGGTAACCGATGTTGGCGCAAGCAGCTACTCATGCGGGTGAACATTTAAAGAGGTAAGTGGGGAGACAGATAGGCTCAGTGGTGTAGTAAGGGGAGGGGCCAGGGACCAGCGCCTCTCCTCCTGTCTCCAGCATCCTGAGCCAGTGTCTCATCCGGCCCATAAGTTGAACCAGCCCTGAATAACGAAAACAATAGCATATGTTATTTAAGCCGACAACAGTCAACAGGGCAGAATATTTATAAAACCAATCAGGCAACACCAGCAGGCAAGTTTCTTTTGACCCCCCCCCCCCTCCCCCAAATACAACATAACGGAGAAGAGAAACAAAACAAGAAATGCAGAAATAAATAGGATTCGGCTGGACATTGTTCTAAATCCAGGATCCCAAAATGCATCTCGGAACGCATCCAGCAAGAAAGGTAATTGAAACATGAATCCCCCCTTTTACTAAACCACAATAGAGGTTATTAGCGCAGGGAGCCACGCTGCTCCCTACGCTCTTAGGACCTCTATGAATGCCGGGAGCTGTGCGAAGGGGAGATAGGGGGGATAGTGCAATGCCATTTCAATTAAAAATAATTTTGCTGAAGTAAGTAAGGCTACATGCATAGTACTGGTTTCCTATTGGCCAGAAGGGTCTGGCCCATCCTATGCAGTGAAGTCTGCACCTCAGGTTGGTTTATTACATAATCTGCAACCATTACATACATTGGCGTCTTCTATCCCGTGAATTTCTTTCAGTTCTAGGCAGTTTACAACAAGAAATTAGCCTGGGCATTCCCAGGGAGATTACAAGGTAGATAGCTAGAGTATGCATCGGGATTTGGGAAGGGTCAATACGGTTTGGTTAGATCATTTGACAAATTTCTTGAATAAAAAAGTCTTAAGTTCTTTTCTGAATGTTTTGTAGTTGGGCGTCATAGTCAGCAGATTGGAAGAATTGGAACACATTGTCCCTGAAAGAAGGGTTACATTGTGAAAAGATACTACTGTATAACAATGAAGGCCTTTCTATTTAGCAGACTTAATTCCAATAATGCAAACTCAATCACATTTCCTTTCCATAATGATACAATACGAGTACATCAGGAGAATTCCTTTCCAGTCATTTAATTAGAATACAGAATTTATTGTTTAGGGACATTTCCAGTCAAGAAATATTTCTTCCAGATAGCGCATTTCTTGGAGATGACACCAAAGCCACGTGTCCTTCAGAAATGCTGCATTTCAATGTAATTTCATGGCCTGGGAATTAAGGAACTGCCTTCCAAACCACATCCCAGATGTTTCTCAGAAGTCACCAGGCCCTCAGTAAGTTTTATCAGGTATTTAAGGAGGGGTGTTATCTTGGGCCTATGTTAGGTCATACTCCTCAAGCATAAGGTAGAATGCTGGGTCCCCCATTTTCAGATAGATATCAGAGGTCTAGGAAACGGTTTACTATTGTCCATATTGACTGAAGGTTTCATAGGGGGAATCCTCTGTTAAACAGACATTCACGGTGGAAGTGCAAGAAACATCTGGTTAAATTTCACTTCCCTCAGGAACACTGTCCCATATGATTGTGCCCGATGGAAATCAACTTCTGCGGTAGAGTGGAGCTGACTGCAGGGCTGGTGTTAGACATTTAGGGGGCAGAAACTGAGGAGGGGGCTTCATTGCTGGGCTTCAACCTATGCCTTTTTCAGCTTGACGCAAGTTTGGGGTCCCCAGACAATTGCCCTGTTTGCCATTCCCTAACACCAGCCCTGGCAGACCACATTTTTCATGGCTTATATTTGTGCAAAAATGGTAGGGTTGTGAGATTCCTAGGGTGTTCAATTTGACTTCTGACCTCTTTTATCAGTGCACATGGTGAAGACATCTTGTATCTCAAACTGTGTGCCACAGCATGTGTTATGACGCAAAGAGATTCCAGGTGTGTCATGAGAGAATCCAGAATTTTACTAGAATAGATGGCATGTACAGTACTCCCCTGAAATTTGTGGGGGTTACGTTCTTGGAGCGACCGCAAATGTTGAAAAACTGTAATCGGCACTCCCCATCCTCCTCCTCTCATGCTCCGGCCCTGCCCTCTCACCGGCACCAGACAGAACAAAGACCCAACGGCTCCCTCAGGTCACAGCAGCAATAGCTGTTTGGCCCCAGCCCCCTCACCTCCCTCCTCGCCACACCAGCCTCTGGCATGAAACTAAAAACTCCTCTTTCCACAGCGCACGTGCCCCGCCTTTTTCTTCACACCTGCGCAGTTTAGTGAAACACTGTTGGAACCACGTAAGCCCCCATAGGCTCAAAACCTCATTGTCCGAAGAGTTTGACTTCAAAGTGCGCCTGCGTCATGGAAGGAGGAGTGCCTGCGGCTGGAGACGAGCATCAGATAGACAGGTGCAGGGAGGAGGGTTTTAAAGAAAAACAAACAAACCGCGAATTACTGAGTTCGCGAATTTGGAACTGCAAATTCGCGAGGGTATACTATACATCGCATATGGATATATCCTGATGTCTCAAAAACAACTCAAGAGCAAAGGAAAGACTTTCTTTCTTTACGATAAGATACAATCAAATTGGGTGCTACGTTCCTCTTAACGTACCCCTGTAAATGCTTGGTAAGGTATTTGGGAATCAAATATACTTTTTTTTCACCGGAACATCTTAAGGAATTCCTAGATGTCACAAAAATTATCAAGGACTAATTAAGAAGGGTTTTTGATTATTATTAGTAGCTTTTTCTTTTAAAATTATTACCGTTATTTTCTTCAATTTGAAAACTTGACTCTCTCACTATGTAGTGGTCTAAGAAATAAATAAATAAATTTGTTCGATTTTATCTTCTTTGGAGAGAGTACATCTCACTCGTACGCCTTTTCTGCTGATTAGTTTTGATGCAGAGAAGGCATTCGACAGGGTTTGCTGGGACTTCCTTTTTGGAGTCTTAGCTACCTATGGTCTCACGGGTTTCTTCAATGATGCTATCCAGACCCTTTATTTAGACCAGAGGGCACGGGTCTGTGTCAACGGGGTTCAATCCAATTTATTCCCAGTGTGTCTTGAACGAGGTAGGGCTGTCCATTGTCTCCATTACTTTTTATTCTTACTTTGACCCACTGATTCGTGACATCCTCTCTAACCCTGATATTGTGGGGGTGGATATTGGGACCCAATCCTTTAAAATAGCTGCTTTTGTGGATGATATTCTGGTCCACGTGACAAGACCCCGATTGTCATTGTCTAATCTACTTGAGAGTTTCACTGAATATGGGGACTTTTCCAGCTTTAAACTTAACATGGACAATTCGGAGGCTTTGGCTACAGATGATGACTTACGACGACGGTGGGGCGCAGATTTTCCCTTACGTTGAGTGGAAAGTCAATTTAAATATTTGGGTATTCGTCTACCGTTCAATCCTTGTTTTTTGTATCAAGTTAATATACCTCCTTTGCTCACTCATACTGAAATGGCAGACTTTGCCACTGTCCTTGGGGGACCGTTTAGCCCTATTTAAAATGATACTCTTCCCTAAGTGGCTATATGCTTTTCAGATGATTCCTCTGGGACTCACAAATGGGACCTGACGTATACTGTGGACAGTTATCACATGTTTTTGTTGGGCGGGGAAAATACCAAAATTATCTTTCGATTACTTATTGGGTCCGGAGACAGGGGGTGGCTTGAAACTTCCTGATCTTTGGGTTTATAGCTGGGCTTGCTTGTTGAGGCATATTAGGGATTGGGTGTTGGGGGATACCATGTTCCCTCCGTTGTCATATGAAAGGGCTTTTTTCCATCCCTTTCAGCTTGTATATCTCCTTCATGTCCCTAGGGCTCACCTTCCGGCTCATTTGTGGTATAATTCTCTATTAAGTCCCCTGCGAGTAGTTTGGGGTCGATTCATGAAACTCTGGGCCTATAATCCCCACTGTACAGATTTATTGCCCCTTCAGGGCAATGGAAATTTTACCCTGGGTATGACTTCTGGGGTCTTTCGTAGTTGGGGGGACTAGGGGCATTCACTATATTGCAGAGGTTTTGGATGAGGCAGGAAAGCTTCGGGGCTTCCCCGTCTCCACTCTGGTGGTGGTGGTGGTGGTGGTGGTGGTGGGTGGGCGGGTTCTTTGTATGGTTATATGCAATTAGCTCATTACGTGGCGCAGTTGCGTTGGTTGGGCCTCTCCTGTGGAGTCAGGGCTTGATTATTTACCTTCTTTAATCAGGATGAGGACCTTCCGATCTCAACCTCACTATTACATAAATGGTGGTAGCAACTCCTCCCGGATCGTGATTATGCGGGGCTCCTGCAGAAATGGAGTAGGGAGCAGGGTGTTCCTGTCTCTTCTCTGGATTTCAATCATGTAGTTCACCGTCTTACGGGTTCTTTGTGGAGGGAATGTACCTATCGAGTGCTGCATCGGGCATATATTACGCAAGTGTAGGCTTTTTCATGTGGGCTTAGTAACATCTCCTTCCTGTCTTAAATGTGCTCAGAGTCCCAACACGTTCTCTCATGCCTTATGGCAGTGTCCTCTCATCCAGTCATTCTGGACTGCCATATTCTCGTATTTGGGTACCTTGTGGGGCAGTCAGGTGGTGAGTTCCCCGAGGGGGGCCTTATTTGGTAAGGTATGGTGTGGGGAAACGCCTATTATTTCCGAAGGCCTGCATGGTGGGTCATAAGTGTATTATGCAATATTAGGTGTAGGCGGAACCTCCCAATTTCTGGCATTGGCGAAATCAATTTCATAAGGTACTTTTGTTTGAGGTTTGGGAGGTGCACAGATCTCCTAAACGTACCAGACTCTTTTTGCAGATATGAGATCCTTACAGCGCCCTGGCTCCACAAGGTTGAAGTCCAAATAAAGAAAAAGATTCAGAGAGGTAACAAATACTGACACATCAAATAGTTACAGAAAGGTGAATTAAAACCTGAAGAGGAGAGACCGATAAATGCAGCACAGGATAGAGAATTACAATGGTTCACAGCCAGCATTAAGAAATAAAGTGGTCTCCTGGGAATCTGAGCTTGGAATCAGTCCAGTGGATATAAACTGGGAACTTTTTTGGACTAAGACATCACATCCTACATTATCAGCAGCAATTATTCAGTCGTCTTTATTTTATTATATATAAAACATGCTGGACTCTCACCAAATTAGCAAAAATATTAAGAAAGACCTACTCTAATTTCTTATGGTCTTGTTCAAAAGAACCAAGGACGCTATCGCATCTACTATTTAATTGTGATAATATACGCACCCATTGGAACTCCATATGAGACAAAATATTTTCCGTTCTCAGCATGGATAATGCTATTCCCATTGCTTACAAAATAGTTATTCTTTGTTCATCTACCCCTGATTTAAAGATAGAAACAGAAACATGACGGCAGAGAAAGGCCAAATGGCCCATCCAGTCTACCCATCTGCAGCATTCACAATCTCCTCCTCTCCCTATTGGCTAAGGCTCTTAACATTTGCATCTCCTCTTCCTATAGGCTAAGGCTCTTTGCACCTGCATTGTGAGGTCATAGAACTGCCCATCCACAGTAACCATTATCTCTTTCTCTCTCCGAGAGATCCCACATGCCTATCCCAGGCCCTCTTGAATTTAGGCACAGTCTCTGTCTCCATCACCTCTTCCGGGAGACTGTTCCACGCATTTACCACTTTTTCCGTAAAAAAGCATTTCCTCAGATTACTCCGGAGCCTATCGCCTCTTAACTTCATCCTATGCCCTCTCATTGCAGTTTCCTTTGTGCGCATTTATATTACGTAGGTATTTAAACGTCTCTATCATATCTCCCCTCTCCCGCCTTTCCTCCAAAGTATACAGATTGAGATCTTTAAGTCTGTCCCCATACGCCGTGTCTCTGACATCCATAATAAACTCGTCAACATTATGGTTTCCATAGCCACCCACCTTTATCATTTACTACTGAAAGATGATTCTAAACTAAATGTAACTGAATGATGATGTTATCTCTGTTTGATAAGAAAATAAGAAGATGCTGCTGCTTTAAAAAATCATACTGTTTCTTAAATTCTGAAAATGTAGACACCACTTGATTGCTAGGGCCTGATTTCGTAGGTCGCCTAAAAAAACAATTGGCTCTGACTAATGCAATGCTATGTGCGCGTTTTTTAAGCGCCGGCTGTGGCAGTAACAGTTCCGACACTCATAGAATTTAGCGGCCGGCGCTAAAAACCACGCTACGGTTTTGTAAAAGGGGGGGAGGGGGAAGTGCACTGTATAGAATCACGCTTATTATTACCTAAGTGACGCTACGCATCTTGAATTTAAGCACACTTAAATAGCAGCGCCTAATTCAAAAAGAGGCCCTTGATTTGAAAAGTCGTCCACGATCCGTCCCTAGTCATACCCACTTTTAGGTTGGCACTTTGGACTAGGTGCCTACTTTTTATAGAATTGCATTTTTTGCAAGTTAGACGCCTTCCAATTCAGTCCAATTAACAGCAATTAGGAGGTGTTATGTGTCAATGATCAGTGTTGATAAAGCCTATTAACCAATTAATCTCCCCCTCCTTTTATCAAGCTGCGCTGCTGAGCAGCGTGAGTTAAATGTCAAGACTTTCATTCTAATCCTATGGGCGGTTCGGCATTTAGCTCTCACTGCTCTGCAGCATGACTTGGAAACGGAGGGAGTAAGTTAGGCATGCCAAGGTAGGGCTGTGACTTACTGGTTGTGCTGCTGCCGCTGCACCCAGAGGTTGCGAGATCAAATCCCAGTCCTGTCCTTGTGACCCTGAGCAAGTCACTTAATCCTCCAGTGCCCACCACTTTCAACATCAGCTTTGAAATGCAAATACAAGTCCCCGTTCCCTTTCCCCTTCATCAAGCCTAGTATCCTGTTTCCAACAGTGGCCAACCCAGGTCCCAAGTACCTGGCAGAAACCCAAAGAGTAGCAACGTTCCAGAGCTGAGATTGTGATGTCATAATGCCTCATTCCACCAAGGCCTCAGCAGTGATGTCATAATGGCTTGACTGTCCTATATTTGGCTCACTTAAGACAGACCGAAGGTCCATCAAGCCCAGTATCCTGTTTCCAACAGTGGCCAACGCAGGTCCAAAGTACCAGGCAGAAACTCAAAGAGTATCAACATTCCAGAGCTGAGATTGTGATGTCATAATGCCTCATTCCACCAATGCTTAAGAGCCAGTCTCAGCAGTGACGTCACAATGGCTTGATTGTCCTATACTCAGCTCACATAAGAGCTGCCATACTGGGACAGGCTGAGGGCGTGGCTCACTGGTAGAACTGCTGCCTGTGCACCCAGAGGTTGTGAGATCAAATCCCAGTGCTGCTATTTGTGAACCTTGGCAAGTCACTTAATCCTCCAGTGCTATCAGCTTTGAAATGCCACAGCCACAAAAGGGCAGTATATAAGTCCCCATTCCCTTTCCCTAACTTTAGGCGGACTGTATAGATTTTGCCAATTATTGCAACAATATCACCTCTTTCATTCCTCTAACAATTATTTTGCAGCGTAATCAAATGTAAATCCAGCCTGATAAGCATCTTCGGTATGTTAAGTGGTTTATAATTTTTAAAATGTTCAATAAAATTTACAGAGGGAAACCTCCCCCCCCCCCCACCACCACCTCTCTATGGAAAGGCACAGTAAAGTGGCAGAGCTCCTCCATTGGAAACTCTACAAACATTGTAACATATTAACATTGCTGTGCCAGGAAAACACTGGTATCAACTCAAGACCTTGACATAACAATACTAACAAATGTATTCAGAGACCAAGAAAATGTAGTGGAAAAAGACAGTACTGTATAATGAACAGCATTGGCTTGATTAAAAAGAGTTTCAAAACCTGTAATTTGCCACTGCCTTATGCTTCTTGCTTGTATACTGTATATGAGAGGCCGCTGAAAAATTCTCAGGCCAACAAAGTTGGGGCAGTCTCCATCGTTATACCATTCTGTTGGAAAAATACCAAATGAAAAAAAGTGAAAAATCACTAGCCCTCGATGGAGACTGCCTCAACTTTATTGGTTGGCCTGAGAGCTTTTCAATGGTCCCACGTAAACATATTTTATACCTTCTCGTTGTTGGTTTAATCATGAATTGATGAGTATGACTGTTGGGAAGACTGGAAGGACCATTCAGGCCTTTGACGTCTGTCATCACTTCCCGGGAGGTTGCGGGGCCAAGAAGTGACGGCAGAGGGAAAGTCAACACCGGCGCGAACAGCAGGTTGGAGATGCTGATCACATTGGCAAAGATTTAACTCCCCCCCCCCCTTCTTACAAAACCGCAAAAGCGTTCTTTAGCACTGGCCGGCACGCTGAGTGCTCTGCGCTGCGTCCGACGCTCATAGGAACTCTATAAGCATTGGGAGCAGTGCAGAGCTTTCAGTGCGCTGGCCGGCGCTAAAAACCACTTTTGCGGTTTTGTAAAAAAAAAAAAATAGGGGTAGGAGGGGCCATCGCCATGGGCACCTCCTTCCCTCGCTTTGCCACTGCAAAGGAGTGATGTTCATACAGGTCTTCCTATGCACAAAATTAACCCATTTGGAGACATTACATTAACAGAGTTACAGATAAAAAGGGAAAAAAATATATACAGTAAAAACAAAAATCAAACCCAACCACAGAATGTCTTCCTATACTATCCCCCTCTTCTGTTAAACTGGTCTAGAAGTTTCTAGCATGGGGAGCAATGCTGAATGGCCCGCGCTGCTCCTCATGCTCACAGGAACTCTTTGAGTATCGGAAGCAGCGCGGGCCATTCAGCGCGGCTCCCCACGTTAGAAACTGCTAGCGCAGTTTAATAGAAGAGGCCCTATGTGTTTTCTGTGATAAGATAGGGTTACCACATGTCCGGATTTACTCAGACATGTCTTCTTTCTTAAAGGACTGTCCAGGTGTCTGGATGGATTTTGAAAACTTGAGCTTTAGAAGGTCTCGACTCTTCCTGAGCTCGGAGCCACGTCCGGAGGGCTTCCGAGCCTGCCAGGATGTAACGCAGGGCCATCACATGTAGGCACGCCCGCATGCATGTGATGTCATCGTGCCACGTACGCGCAAGCCCCGACGTCTTCCAGACGTAGGTCGAACAGACATTCGGATTTTTCCAGAACATGTCCTCCTTTTCGAGGACATGTCCGGCGGTCCGGATGGCTTTTCAAAACCCGGTACTTAAACAAATACGGTAGCCCTAGAAAAGAAGATTTTTTTCATTGTGAATATCCAACTGTTTTGCTTTCATCAGAAAAACCTTATGTACAGCCCTGGTGACCAGAAACACGGCCTTGTTACAGAGAGAATCGAAATGCAGCCAAACTCTTCAGATAAAAATTCGCAGTTTGTTTTTGCAAAATCCAAACCTATAGAGTTCTAGTGGACCCGAAATTTGCCAAAGTAAGCTCTGCCATTCTTAATGGCCATCCTCATTATCGGCAATCATAAAACCCCAAATAACCTTCCTTCTGTTAACTCCTTCCAAAAGAATGATCTATCAAACAGTCCTCAGGGAGGAGCCCGCTCATTGACTTGAGGCTGAAACAAAAGCCCGGCCTTTCAAATCAAGCCTAAGACTTATAAACAACAAGGTAGGCAGCTTTCCCACCAGAGAGAATGGAAAAAGAGACTCAAGGGGGATGAAATTCTGGGCACGGAACCGAGCAGAGGAAATGCTCTCAACCTTTCAGTTTTCAGCTTCTTAGAGGAAAAACTGAATCAGACTTTCTCATGGGATGGAGCTGCAATATTTGATATTTTGAGTTTTCAGGAGTAAGTCATGGGGGCGGGTACTTTTAGCTTGGCAGATGCTCACGTCTATGTCTTCCAGAAACTCCAGGTCAAAGGACTGAGGTTTCTGATCCTTCCCCATTCCCTCACCCTGTTTCAAATGTAAATACCCCTTCTCCCCACACCTTGGTTGTTAAAAATGTTTGAAAAGTTTGTACAAAAAGTGTTACAATTTTACTTTTTCTCTGGATGGCCCTTGGCTCCTCTGATATCCAGGCTTAGTGGACAGAGTGGAAGGGAGAGAGGGGGTCAGGACTCAGGAGGACTGTCCAGTGGCGGAGCAAGGATGAGAGGCACCGGGAGCAGTGGCGCTCCTCCCCCACCCGCTCTTTCCCACGAGCAAACTTCAATGTGCTCTTTGCGACTCCGTCAGTACCCGGAAGTGATGTCAATGGGAGAGATGACGCAGTTGCGGGGAGCACGTTGAAGTTGTTGCTTGGGGGGGTATGTGCGGCGAGGTCAGTAGTGGGAAGAGGTGCCTGAGGCGGACCACCCCCCGCCACCCTTACTATGCCACTGTGGCTGTCACTATGTTCTGTCAGATTTATGTGTCACTTGCCATAACTATTGTGCCATTGCCAGGGATAGTATAAGCTACACGGTACACCGTCAAATGCACGCATGACAAATGCGTGCAGGACATAGGCACGTATGACAGATGTGCACATTTGTCTTATGCACATTTGATGGGTCACCGAACTACACTGCTACATCTCGACGGGCCCAGGCTGGTGTTGTCTTATGAGGAGTGGGGAAGGGCTTCTCTCAGCAGGACTGGCCCAGTTCCCTGTTCTTCAGCTCGGCTTCTTTCCCTACCTTGAATGGATAGCGGAGAAGCTGATGTCATGGGATATCTGAGTGGGATGAAAAAGGGAAAATAGTCGTGGCAAAGTAAGGCAGGAAATTATAAAGTAAAAAAGTGCTGGAATGCAAGGGAAAATCCTAAAGGAGGGAAGAGAACGAAAGGCAGAGACAGGTGCAGAGCAGAAGACAGGATGTGAGGAAAGCCAAGATACTTTGTCTTCAAGTAAATGTTTATTTCAATATGATGGATCATAGCACAGAATGCTACGCAGATAGAGATCAGCCCATTTCAGCTAGTATTGATGTCACCAACTTATTTGTAACGAGACTGGGAGATGGGTACATACTACAGAACATGTCCCATTTTATCACTGTGGTTTTTATGCTTTTAAAGTAAATGCCACTTTTGAATATATTTTGGCTTCTGTTGAGAGGCAGGTTTTTTAGTCGATTGGGGGTTTGTTTTTTCCCGACATTAGGAGTTGCCGATGTCCTGTCCCACTCTGGAAAAGGCTTGTCAGGAGCAGTTGATTTCTGTCATTAATTTTAAAAGAAATCTTGCACTGTAACTATGACAAATGTAAACTGTATATTATGGATATTGGTATTAGATCCCTAATAAGTGTCAAGTTAGGATAAAATCTTGTACCAGAAAAAAACACCTTATGCTGTTAACATGAGCTCTTTGGGGAGGATGGGATAGAAAATGATCACTTAGATCTAATGATCAACATTTGCTGGTTGTTCCTTCTCTCAAATCCATTAACACACGGAGACAATATATTTTTTAAGTTGTTGCTCCGTAATTGTGGAATTCCCTCCCAATACACATAAGGGAAGAACGCCTCATCGATAGGTTTAAAAGCAAGTTAAAATGCTTTCTTTTTAAAGATGCTTTTCTTGTTGTTCTCCTTATGTATATACAGAAAATATTTTAATTTTTCAGTCCTATGTAAGTGCACCCAATTTGATCATTTGATCCCTCTCATTTGGGCATTTGTTTTAATAAAAGATTCATTTTTTCTTTGGACATTGTGTGAGATCTGCTTTTTTGGGGCATCATTTGGATAAAACATCATCTAGAGCAGGCTGCCTAGTGGTTTTGGATGACAAACTTACTTCTTGAGGTGGCTTCTTGGAATGTTAAAATGTATGGATATGCTTTCATTTGAAAATAAAATGGAAGATAATTATGTTTGTTTTGTTTTCAAAAATGAATCAAAAGCCAGTTGTAACCCAAGACCCCTGTTGAAAAAATTCCCTGTCCCTCAGACTTATCAAGGTTCAAGTTTATTTCAATTTGATATACAGTCTATTTCACAATCTAAGCGGCTTACAAAAAAAAAAAAAAAAAATTGAACCATAATAAAAACAAATTCAATTAAAGACAGAGACAATACTAGATACATAAGGAATGTAGGGAAAATACTGTTACAATTATGGCCAATTCCACTTTGCCTCTTATTCATTCATTATACTCCGGCACATCGGGGAGGCCCCGCACCCGCAAGTTGTTACGACGGGTGCGGTTCTCCAAGTCCTCCATCTTGTCCAGCAAAAGTTGGTATTCAGCCGTTACATCTTCCAGCGTCCACTGCATGCCAGTCACACTCTCCTCCACAAGTGTCTCCTCACAAGTGTTTCCACCAGTTCCACCCTTGTGCCCACTTCCACCAGATCAGAACGGAGCTCCTGCACTGCCTCCCGTACCTGAACCGCCATCGCCGAAATCTCCGACTTAACCTCCTGAATCCATTGCTGCATATCGGCTTTGGTCAGCGGGTCAGGAGGCAGGTGCTCCGGGGCCGGATCCTAAATCATTTCAGCAGCCACCTCAAAGGCTCTCCCCAAGCTCGCAGCGCCTCTCCCGCTCGACTCCATAACATCACCACCACGTGCGCTACTGCTCTGCATCTCTCCCCTGCCTATCTTCTCCCTAAATTTCAGTATAGTCCTCTCTTAGTCTTTACACTGACAAACTGTATCTAAACTCATAGAACTGTACTTAAACTAAACTACTTATATTTAAACTCTACTCTTAATTTGCTGTATTCTCCCTTTATTTAAATTACATCACATTCTTGTAAGTCCAAACATTTAAACCTGTTGTATTTCTTATATGTCTAATTACTCTCCATTGTGTATGTTCACTTGTAGACCGTTCTGAGCTACTGGGAGGACGGGATAAAAATCTAAATAAATAAAATAAATAATAAAAAATAAAAAATAAATTTCTTGTTATTATTTTACACATGATATCTATAAGCTTACTGCTTGATTTCTCATTACACACGGAGGAGACTGTGAGGGGATATGATTGAGACTTTTAAAATAATAAAAGGAATCGACAAGATAGAGCAGGACAAAAAGTTATTTATGATGTCAAATGTGACTAGGACAAGAGGTCATGGACTGAAACTGAGGGGGGACAAGCCCAGGACAAATGCCAGGAAGTTCTGCTTCACATAGCGGGTGGTGGACACCTGGAACGCTCTCCCGGTGGAGATTGCTGTGAAACCCACCATTCTAGGATTTAAGGGCAAGTTAGATGCACATCTCCTCGGAAGGCAAATAGAGGATACCGGTGACTAAGTTTTCGCCAGGTCGCAACTGGCTGGGCCTCCGCGTGAGCGGATCACCGGACTTGATGGACCCAGGGTCTGATCCGGTGATGGCAATTCTTATGTTCTTATCGGTTTTATTTCTTTATTTTCTACCCTATGATGTGCGTTGCTTATTCTTTTTTGATTACTTGAACTACCTGATAGTTTAATGTCCGATATTGACTTCTGTTCAGTTTCTTAAGAACGTGCGCTGGTCTTTGACCAGAGGGCCGTCGCGTGAGCAGACTGCTGGGCATGATGGACCACTGGTCTGAACCAGCAGCGGCAATTCTTATGTTCTTGCTTTGCTTTCTATAAATACCAATAAAACTTTTGAACTTAAAAAGTCCTGGGCACTAGGACTTGTAAGAAGCAAACATAGTACCTGGCATAGCCCTTGCGGAGAGGTCTGAGGGCCCACAATATAACATGGGTTAGATAAGGGGAAGTGGCAGGAACAAGACTGGAAGGCTGAGCAAAGGACAAGGCGGGAGGCTGTGTTGTTTTAAGCACAAGAATTTATAAGCTCATCTACTGAAAGTGACAGGCCGGGAACCAGAGAGGAAGATAACTGAGTGGAACGGATGGGCAGGTCAGTCTTTATCTGACGTTGTCTCCTGTGCTCTTATCTTACCGTAATTGCAAGGATTTGGGGCCGGCTAGCGATACTTGCTTTTGAGTAATGATTGTGCACAAAGGGGGCAATTCTAGAAAATTGACGCTATTATTTACATGTGCAATAGGCGCACAAATGCGGTTTACATAAATTAATATATAAAAATATTACAAAATAGAACCATAATATCAATAGTAAAAGAAATAAAAATAAAAATTAGAGGGAAAAGCTGATTGCGTGATTATTATTTCAGATCAGAATTTCATTGGTCACATTTTGAAGGGACTGAAGCAATGGCGTAATAAGGGGCGCGAGGGGGTTGGTCTGCCCCAGGCGCAATGTTGGTGGAGGCACCTCAACGCCCCCCGCCTCTTCTTGTTCCTCCCCTTCCCTTCCCCCATATCTCCAGTTGAAGTTGCTGTTCGCGGCGGTCAACAACATGCTCTTTGCGACCCTGTTGGCTCTCTCACTGACATCACTTCCGGGTGCCATGCATAGGAAATGCCATCAGAGCTCCCTCTGATGTCACTTCCTATGCATGGCACCCGGAAGTGATGATGATGAGGTCATGAGGAACACGATGAGGTTGTTGACCGCTGCAAGCCCCAACTTCAACTAGAGGTATGGGGGAAGGGAAAGAAAGGGTTGGGTGTGTATGGGATGCGGTACCGAGGGAGGAGCGGGGGCAGAGACAAGGTGGGGGAAGGGCGCCACCGCCCCAGGCATCTCTTACCCTCACTACGCCACTGGATTGAAACCTACTTTAGGTACCACCTGATTCCATAAAGGAAGTGGTTAAAGCTACAGCCTCAGCACCCTTGGGTTGTGGGTTCAAACCCACGCTGCTCCTTGTGACCCTGGGCAAGTCACTTAATCCCCCCATTGCCCCAGGTACATTAGGTAGATTGTGAGCCCCCCAGGACAGACAGGGAAAAATGCTTGAGTACCTGAATAAATTCATGTAAACCGTTCTGAGCTCCCCTGGACGAACGGTATAGAAAATTGAATAAATAAAAAATAAAATAAAGTGCACCTAGCTTTTATATTTATATTTATTTATTTTAAAAAATTCTATACCGTTTTATATCAAAACGGTTTACAAAATGGTTACGTACATAAAATGTTACAACAAATCAGGACAAGTAGAAATAAACAGCATTAATTGAATTATAGAATCAAGTTTATCAAGTTTATTAACAAAATTTGATTAATCGCCTATTATAATCACTAAGCGATGTACATAACAAAAATATTATAAAGTAAAAAGGGATTAACAATTTAACAAAAAACATTTAACTTGAACAAACATACAGTTGGGAAGGAAAAGATAAAAGTTACAATTTTTGTTTGGGGTAGAATAAAGGAAATGACAATAGGTAAAGGGGAGTAAAAACCTCAGCAATTATAAACATACTATGCTTTAAACATTAAAAGCATCTCTAAATAAATAAGATTTTAAAAGTTTTTTAAATATTAAAATATCTTTTTCATTACGAATGTATTGGGGAAGGGCGTTCCACCATAGGGGACCTGTCACGGAAAAAATGTCGGCCCTTCTTGTACCAATGATTTTCAGGGAAGGTACTAAGAGAAGATTCTGGTTGGAGGAACGAAGTGAGCGTTGTGTATTATAAGGTGTCAAGAGTCTAGATATGAATTGGGGTTCACCGCATGCTAAAGTTTTAAAGATGAGTAGCATTATTTTAAATGTGATTCTAGAATCGCACTTAAGCGCCAGGCACCGCATATAGAATTGGGCTCTATGTTTCTGTTGTTTATCCCTGTGCAATTTTATAAGAGTTCCACGGGGGAAATATTTTATAACATGACCCCTTAAGGATCACCGTTTTCAAAATACTTTTTCCCACAGGCCCAGAATACTGGGAAGGTCATTATTCCCACCTTTTTTTTTTTTTGTAAGATAGCACAGAGAGTTAATCCATTTGTACCTCTCCCATCATGCTTTGGTGCTGGGATTTGGCAACATTTCAGGTTGTCAAACTGAGGGAAACCATCCCCCTGTCTCCCCTCAATTGCTTTAAAGAATAAATGATGATTCCGAGGGTTTCAGGAAAAACAAAAGGGCCTTAGCATGAGAACAAATTCTAACGTAGAAGATAAATAGCTTGTCTCCAGTCGGAGAGCGTGACTGACTCAGTGAGGAAAAGAGATAATGGAAAATATGAGCATTGTCAAAGGCAAATCAGGTCACACACACTGAGGGTTTTAAAGACCTTTTGCAGGCAACCAAAGGTAGCAAAATAGTTCTCCTCAGTTTCCTCACCATTTCCAACTATCTGGCTGTGAAAATAATGCAAGAAGTGTTACTTTGGCTTTGGCATAGTTGAAGTTTGAAAGCATGTATTGGCCTGTTATGTTATATATAACACAGTATGGATCGCCTCAGTTAACGCATTTCTTCTATTTTCTGTTTGTGAAGACTGCTTCGTATTTCTATCCCTCCTTGCAGGCTGTCGTAATTTTTATTAGGCCAGTGAGAAAGACATTGCAGTTTGAGCACTGGAGACCATATGGATTCCTCTCATCATATGTCAACCATGTGGGTCTGGCGTCCTTATGCAAACACACCAAAACCCCAGAAAATCAGTACTATAGTATTGTCTTGTGAAAAGATTCCAGAAAACAAGGATGCAGGACCCTGATTTTGGGAACACCCTAGGACCTGTTTGAACAAAAGTCTGACATAGGGTGATTAGGGAGGGTGGGTGAGTGTTTGTAAGAGACATGACCAGTTTATCTAAGGTTACTTATTATAAGAGTGAAAGAAAAGGGTACCAGAACGAGTTGTTACTTTGGAAATTTTGTTTAGTTTATTGTTTACCTGGATTATAGGATTATTATGGGTTTACTGGGTGTACTGATAGATAGGACCCTGAAACCGTCAGCGCAATGTGTGGCGGCGGTGAAGAAAGCAAATAGAATGCTAGGCATGATAAAGAAGGGAATTACGAGTAGATCAGAGAAAGTTATAATACCGCTCTACAGAGCCATGGTCAGACCGCACCTGGAATACTGCGTCCAGCATTGGTCTCCATACCTAAAGAAGGATATAAAACTGCTAGAGAGGGTGCAGAGACGAGCAACGGAGCTAGTGGAAGGTATGGAGAACCTGGACTACAAGGAACGACCTAGGAGACTGGGGTTGTTCTCCCTTGAGAAGAGGAGACTGCGAGGGGATCTGATCGAGACTTTCAAAATACTGAAAGGATTTGACAAAATGGAGCAGGGAAAGCAGTTATTTACAATGTCCAATGTGACACGGACAAGAGGACATAGATTGAAGCTGAGGGGGGACAGGTCCAGGACGAATATCAGGAAGTTCTGTTTCACGCAGCGAGTGGTGGACACCTGGAATGCTCTCCCAGAGGAAGTAATTGCAGAATCCACCGTTCTAAGATTTAAGGGTAAACTAGATGCACATCTCCTTAAGAGTGGCATAGAGTGATACGGGTAAGGGTAAATTAGAAGCATACAATGATATGGGGACTAAAACTATGCCAGGGTACACCTGGCGGGGCCTCCGCGTGTACGGATCACCGGACTTGATGGATCCAGGGTCTGATCCGGAGATGGCAATTTTTATGTTATTATGTATGTTTTTTCACTTTGCTCTATCAGTCTGAGTTGGAAATGTTTTATGCTGTATCTTTCATTCTTGAGCTCTATAAAATAAAAAATAGAATGCCCGAGTCTGGTTCTTTGGCTCAGCAATAGGGCGGTACACTAGATCCAGAACTGATTTTGGGGTCAGGTCTTCTGTTCCCAGACTGATTAAAGAATGTCTTGGAGGTGGTGAGGAAGGGAATGGGACCTTTTTTTTGTCATTGATGCGGTAAAGGTGCTCTTTTGCCGAGTTTGGCAAAACCTATTTTTCTTAGGTTACGAAAAAACTGGACACTTGCTGGACTAAGGCCTCCTTTTCCAAAACTGCAATAGCAGTTTCTAGTGTGGGGAGCTGCGCTGAATGGCCTATGAGTGTCGGGAGCAGCGCAGGCCATTCAGCACGGCTCCCTGCACTAGAAATTGCTATCGCAGTTTCGTAAAAGAGGGGTAAGTGTATAGCCCTATGT